>NW_021680408.1:703523-726238 GCF_001412515.2 Diachasma alloeum | reverse complement strand
CCCCCCCCCCCCCCCCCTCGCGAGTTATCTCACGTATTTTCTGGAGCATTCCCAACAAATACCAACGGATATTGTACCTCAGTGTTTCGAATAAAATTAAAAACCGGGGGATATTTGGTTTTGTTGTTGTTATATAGTAATGCTATTTTTGCTAATGAATTAGCAATATGGGAATGATCAAATTAATGGACATTTTCCACATCAGTTTCTTGCAGTATATCGTTTCATAACATATTTAGGCTTTTTTCGGGGGGAAAGTCGACTTTTGCCAAAATCGAATTTTTCCGCCGAGTGAACGTTGATTCTGTATTTTCTGGCCCGCCTAATGCCACTGCGCCCCTCACTTACCCCAGAAATGCAGAAATAAAAAATTTTTTTTTCACCCGCAGCCAAAGTGCCATATTTAGGTTTTTTCGGGGGGAAAGTCGACTTTCGCCAAAATCGAATTTTTCCGCCGAGTGAACGTCGATTCTGTATTTTCTGGCCCGCCTAATGCCACTGCGCCCCTCACTTCCCCCAGAAATGCAGAAATAAAAAAAAAATTTTTTCACCCGTAGCCAAAGTGCCATATTTAGGCTTTTTTCGGAGGGAAAGTCGACTTTTGCCAAAATCGAATTTTTCCGCCGAGTGAGCGTTGATTCTGTATTTTCTGGCCCCCCTAATGCCACTGCGCCCCTCACTTGCCCCAGAAATGCAGAAATAAAAAAATTCTTTTGCACGAGGAACTGTACACAGTCCCGTCAGTCTTTTTCATAAGTTGCTCTGGATTCATAAAAGGGGTTATGAAGCAATAAGAAATTATTTGAACACATATCCGTAAACATTAAAAATAAAAACATCTTTTTTTTATAGAGCTGTTACCGTACCTTCTCTAAATTTTTATAAGAAAATATTTGGCGCGTGAAAGATCTCATTCGTATGCAAAATCCCGGAATAACTCTAAAAATAATAAATCGATAACAACATACCACATTGAGAAAGTTGAGTGCCTCGCAGAAGAGATAACACAATGCATAAAAGTTATGGGTATGTAAATGTGTCGATGCAAAGTATTCCACAAGCTGTTCTCTTCTCTCCTGACTCCAGACATCTCTCAGAAAGGGTGAGGTGAGATCTCGGGTGAGTAGTGCGACAGTGCCACGCTCCCAGACACCCCACAGTGCCCTCGGTGTATAAAAGATTATTGCTTGGAGACCAAGAACGAAACAAACCTGTTGCGCAGTTTTGTGACAGCGAAAGGAGAATACGTTAATCCTATGGGCAATCAAGTTTAAGTAGTTACTGGATACTGACCCATTGGTAATAGCGATGATGGTGTATCTCGTCGTTCTCAAGTGCTGGACCAACACCGGGACTGGCAACATTGCGTCCTGGAATGCCCCGCAAGTGTCTCGAAACCGTAAATGTACTGTATATCCAGCAGTATGCATTAACTGGCTCCTTATCTGATTTAAGAGATGTTGTGGGGTTGATAATTAAGAATTGGTCAGGCAAATATTGAAATTTCATCAACAGTTTAAGGATGTACTGCACCCTTTCGGCCAAAATTCGCGTTTTTTTTCATTTTTCTGGCAAATTATTGATCGGATTGACCCGAAATAATATACCGTTTTTGCGTTTTATTATTATTGACTGATTCACGAAGTTTCATGGTAGTGCAATCATTTTCCTGCATTTTTTCTAAAGTTTTGTGAATTTCCGGAAAGTTTTAGAAAAAACGCAGGCAAATGATTGCACGATCATGAAATTTAGTGAGTCATTATGTAATGATAAAATGCAAAAACGGTTTTTTTCACCTCAATCCGATCAACAATTTACCAGAAAAATTCAAAAAAACATGAATTTTGGCGAGAAGGGTTTAATACATCATTAAGGGAAGACTATACTACGAGATTTAAAAGTCGCGGCTATTGGAATGAGATAATTAGTGCAAAAATAATTGTTTATTGTTAATTTACCCCACAAACGCTAAAAATGTTAAAAATAGTCCAAGGACACCAGTTTTTGAGCTACAGAGGTATTTTTTTCAAAAATTTTGAAAATATGTGTGCTATAACAATTACGAATTAGTTTTTTGAAATTCCACTTCCACACAGTTAATTTCATTATTTTTTACATAAAAAATTACACCATTCATGTAAATTAGTTCGAAAATTTTTTCGGAAAAAATAGAGAATATATTTTAAATGTTTTAAGGATAATTTTTCTGGCTATTTTACATGAACGGCACAAATTTTTAAATTAAACAAAATAAAATTAGCTGTGTAGGAGTCGAATTTCAAAAAACTAATTTGTAATTGTTATTGTACACACTTTCAAAAATCTCTGTAGCTCAAAAACTGGAGGTCCTCGACTATTTTTAATATTTTAAGCGTTCAATAAGTGAATATTTGAATAAATATTTACACATTTGGAGAATAATTGCGTTTTCAATACTTGTCTTACTGAAAAAATTAATAACCGCCGAACTACGGCGGACGACAAACTCTAATTGGCGCCAAAATTCTTCTCATTTCATTGACATTTTTTGGTGAAAATTTCAGATTTTTTAAAAAGGAGCTTTTTGAGTAATTAACGATTGAAAAAAAACACGTTTTTTCATACAAACCCCGTCAAACTGAAGATAATCCTATATATAACAGCTCAATTAGAGGGGTTTTTCATGTTCTTTAAGTGTGCCAAAGGGCGATTTAATAGCTTGAATCCCCGCTGAGATATTGGGGCCAATTTTACAGAAAAAAAACCTTGACAAAAACTCGAAATTTTCAAAAAATCATAACTCTCTCAATTATCAATATTTTTCAATTTTTTTTTTTTAATTTTATCTAATGGCCATCTTTTAACAGTGCAGAGGCTGAACGATTTTCAGCCCCTCAAGAAGTTATTTAGTCCCATGATTTATTTTCCATCATCTCGCGTGATCCACAAAAAAATCATGCTCGTGTTATTTTTATTCCGGCATTTCACCGTAAAACGAGCTAATGCCACAAGCAGGCATATCCGGTGGGGAGATTAAGTCTCCTACAAACCGGAGAGGCTTAACCCGTAACTCTATTCAGATGCTGTTTTCGTGTTTTTGTTGAATGGGGAGAAAATCCCTTCCTAAGTCTCGTGGTACAAAAGCAGCGATGTATAATTTCCAAGTGCTTTGCCGATTGATCCGTCCGGTATAGGGGTGATTGGCTGCGCAAGGTACAACAACAACTCTATCCAAAACAGGTGTCCGCTTAACAACTCTCTCCATCTTCAAGTCTACCATAACAAATCTATCGTACCCATTTGATAATAATGGCTTTAGTAAAGGAGTTTGGGGCGAGATCCTATTCCTATTCTAAAAAGAACATACACTTAAAGTCGATAACTATCGATATCTCGCAAGTCTGTCACGCTTATTCCTCATTGGTTCCAGTCGTCTGAGGCGGCAAATTTAATTCATGATTAATTTAATTTTGAGATTTTCAATTATGATTGTTACAAATAATAAAAAAAGATATATAAATTAGTGACGCTTCTGTGGATGACGAGAAAGAACGAGACGATAGTGCATGGAGGTGGTTGAGAGGGATGAACACACAGAAAAACCTCAACCTCAATTACGTTTCGATAAATGTAATTTACGCTTAACGTCAATATAATGTCCAGTGGCTTTTTTTCGTCATGAAAATCGGAATTTAGGCTTTAAAAAGGCGTACACAGCAAAAACGAATGTCTGAATTTCACACCCCTTTTGTAGACATTTTTCAGGCACTAAAAAACGTCTAAATAAGATGAAAACGTGTCTGAATTTCAGACGAATCGGTGGCCAAACATTTTAATTCATGTTTGAAATTAAAACAAATTTTCATTTTATTCAGACGTTTTTTAGTGTTTGAAAAATGTCTACAAAAGGGGTGTGAAATTCAGACATTCGTTTTTGCTGTGTATTTTAATACCTTAATAAATTTAATATTGAAATTAACATGCCTTCAGCAGGAAAGGTGCCGTATGGGGACACCTATAGATCTATGGGAGCATCCATCATATAATATGAGATGTCTCAAAGAGGTTTAAAATCATTAATAGCAGCCCATGATTTTCTTACGCGTAATTTGCGGGAAAAAACGTCGTGTCTTGCGCTTGAAATAGCTTTTTTTCACATCAGGTCATGATTCATTTCAAATCAATATTTGTTCATAGTAACGTAATGAGTTGAATCGTTTTTTTTTCACAATGAGTTGTCTCGGCATATTTTGAAATTAACGGCGATGGTAAAATTAGGTAGTCACAGACATTTTTTTACGGAGAATAATAGCTATAAAAGAAGTTCTTGTAGGAATTTTAGTTTAGTCGTTATTTTCAGAAATAAGGTTGGGTGTCAATGATTCTTTTTTTGCTGCACGGAGAGAAATGTTCAGTAAAAATTACGGAACTCACAGTTTGCTCACCGATTATATGGAATCGACTCAGAAAATGTAAGTGACGGTAACGTAATTTTTCACAGGGGATTCAGGTAAAAATTACTGAATGCTCTAGAAAAATTCCGTGATTTTAGATAAAATTACGTGCCAGTTACGTAAAATTTCCTACAACCACATTTCGCTCCGGAATCACGGAAAAGATTTTTTTTTTTATATTACGGCCCTTTCTGCCCTCTCATTGGTTAATCGGCCCTACGGAAAAGATACGTAATTTTGATTGAATATTTCTCTCCGTGTATGCGCGAAATTTAACAAACACCGTGAATATCATTGAGATAAAACTAATTAATTTTGAAATAACTTTTCTATTCCAGGAGCACTTTAGCCCTTACCTATAGACTATTGAATAGATAAAATTCCAGCAAGAAAACTTATGAATAAATGATCGTACGATTCCTATGGCAGAGCTAAATGAGAGAACCGAAAATAAATTTTATGTTCTCTGATTTCTAAATTATTCAACAGAAACTAAAATCCAAGTGCTATTGATTCCTGATATTTCGGTGCTTCACTACTTATCGGCTCATGTAATTTGGGATTTATTATCGAAAATGAGAGAGAGTGGAGTGCTTCCAAATGTAATCGAATTAATCAGTTGAATGAAATATTCAGTTTGTCGAAAATCCATCGCAATATTCACTGGAATTTTCGTGCACTGCTTAACTAATATGATGTACATGCAAATGGGATTCCATTATTAAAAATTGGAGAGGATTTGATTTTTTTTGTTTAATCGCTTAAGTACAAGCTCCATATGCCATATAGATCCCAGCGAAAGTGCATGTTTGTTTTCAATTCCATTCAATTCCATTCACTTTTTCTACATAATATTTTCTCTCGCATATTTCTATTAAAAAACGCGATTTTTCAACAGAATCAACCAAAAATGTATTGAAAGTTCAATAGAAATCCAATAAAATTTTCCAGTAAATTCGCTAGGTTTTCCATGAAATTTTTTCGCGCGTGAACATGACTTACCGATTGATGCGTCCGTTATACACGAGATGGGCTCGCCAACATACTGCTTGGCTGAAATGATGATGGAGCAGGTGACGAGGATGACAACAGTCACCCGTGAGTGTAACCTAAATACGATATTGTCAATAATAACTGGCTCCCGTGACAGAAGACACTTGACCGGCTGAAGCAGTTCAAACATTCTTTTGAGAAACTCGATAAAACGGAGGGAGGCAAAGGGCTGGAGGACTGGCGTATTAAACAACGAGTCAGTTTCAAGTTGGAAATATCACCCCGGAGAGTCTTCTCGGAAAATCAATGGATGATCTTCGAGTGGAAAATGCACTCACTTGAAGTTACGTTCAAAACTTGGAGACAATTGAATAGTAACCCAACGGTACCTTTACTATGCTCTTCGGGGGAATCTCCTTTTGTTAATGTCGACATTCTATTGTCAAAGTTTCGAGGACACTGGATAGATATTCGGACGCCGAAATGGCATTAGCTTTTGGGCTAAGTTACTTCTGCTGTGAGGACTGTTGAAACTTTTCGATATATCATTGGTGAACTTGGGGAATTGGAAGAGATAAGGGGATATTAAATTTTTGGGTTTCAGCTTTGATGATATGTAGAGGTCTTTTTTCTTGGGGAGGAGAGGTCGGTGCAAAGTTTTCAATTGATGGGTTTGGGCCAGGGGTCAATGGGTTTGGAGGGATTGTTTGGATGCGTTTTGTTGGGACAAAGTTTCGGGGGCAACAATTATTTACTAGGAGTTTCTCGATATTGTAGGACCAACGGGAGGCGGAGAAAACGGTTTCTGATTGTCCAGCGGAGAATCTATGGGGGTAGAAATATTCTCAAACTATTCTTTTTTCTCAATGAGGAGGATTAAGGATGTTTAACTTATCAAGTGGACAACTCAGTTGAAAAGACAAATTAAATTGACTAAATAAATCATTCACGTTACAAATTATTTTTCTCAACAAATTAGAAGTGTTGTGGCGTACTTTTCTGGTCTCAAAAACAATAATTAAAGAAAATGAGCATAAATAATGGGGGACTTGTGACTGCGGTGGTAACAGTCGAATTTTGAGCGGGCAACATCGCACGCTTCGGCTAGTAGTGGGGTTGTAACAGTGAGATGAAATATGTTTGTGTGTGTTATACGTGTCCATATGCTTACAGCACTGAATTATCGTCACCGACTTTACCGACCTCGATCAGCTGTTGCGCGGTGTTGTCGCGTTGCTCGATTCGTAATGGCGGTCAAATTTTTTTTAGAGGAATCCGAAAATCAATCGAAGATATCACGCCTATATGGCCCGGTCGCCTACTTGTTCTCGCTGGCGATAGATTCTCCATAGTCTAAAGTAAATGGCTTGTGTTTTTGTTTCAATGTCTTGAGTGTCTAACCCATGCAACATCTCGATCAAAATTCACACGGTCACGTTTTTTCCCTAAGCGTAATGTTACAAGAAGTGATTTTCAGAAATTAATTTCTCACTAGAACGCCTCGATGGATGGATTCAGAATATTAAAACGTGTGGCTCAAATCAAATGATTGTCGTACAACAGATTATATTTTTCCTGCCAACAGTTCGAATTCTTTCAGGAGTATTTCTGATGATGACGACATAAAATCAATTTAATTTCCTTCCATCCGGTTGGTTAATTTTCCTCAAGCAAATGTGTTTCACTCCATCAAATAATTTTGCGTGGAACATTAGTGGCCATTTCACTAAAAATTGTCACTCAATTATTGAACAAATTAATAATTAATCTCCATTAATTGCCTAATTAAAATCGTTATTTTTGAACTGAATATTCACTACAACCTCATAATTTTCATCATCTTTATTTGTAAAAAATATAATAATCATTGATACAATAATAATTACAATATTAATTGCATCGATATATAATGATTAAAACCTAAACTAATTCAATAATTAATCTCCATATTTCCATTTATTTCGAAAACGAATGGTAAATCAACGTCTACCATTGGGGGGGGGGGGGATTTATTTACAAGCAGAGATATTCGTATTTGTCATTCTCTCATCAATTTCAATAATATCTTAATTCTCAATCTATTAAATTACTTTTTAACTGGATTATCAAATTTGGCGGAACGATTATTGTCTCAATCCGCCACGTTGGAAGTGAAAATTGGGTCAACAATGTGCGCGGAATTACGCCAAGCAAATGTCTGAAACTTCATCCTGTCTTATCGAATATTCCTCCATCAACGCTGGAATTTAATTACACCTGTCATAATCAATTTCTACACAGGTATTTGTAACAGGATTCCTCCAGTCTAGTTAATGTATGGATTATTTGAATCGGTTACGTATAAAATTTTTTTAGAAATGTTTTATAGTACCTCCTTATACAGTTTTTCATCGGAAACTATAATTTTTGCGTTCGAATGGAAGCAAAAAGGGGAAATTACAATTACATGAACGTAATTTATGACGATTTTGAGCGTAATTTACGATTGCAAAATCGTAAATTATAACGATTATAAATCGTAATTTATGACGATTATAAACGTAAATTACCATGATTTTTTTCGTATTTTTGATAAACGTAATTTATATTTTAATAAATGTAAGACGCTTTGTTTAGGCGTTATTTACGTTTTGATAAACGTAAAATCGCTTTGTTTAGGCGTAATTTACGTTTTTATTTTGACCGTAAAATACGCTTTTTTAAGGAACTTCCGCAGTAAATATATGAGAGTAGAAGGAAATGGACTGCAGAGCTGAAATTTTGAGAATATGTTCTTTGAGTGATTACAAATATCCTCCTGAAGTCCCAAAACGCTGAACCACGTAGATTGTTGAGGAGAAAATATGAAAAATGTGTCATCAACACAGAGTTTTATGGCACGACTTTTTCAAAAATCACAAAAAAATAATCGACAATGGAATAAAAATCCAAACGCTTCACGAATAGAACCGCATATATTTCAGGAACATGTCGCCACAATTTCATTAGCCGCCACCACAGGGATTATTTGTAATTATTGAAAATGTATGGCATAGTTCGGGATTTTAGTTACGTTAGAGGAAACTGATGGCTGAACATGGCAGCGTTGAGAGAGGTTAGAGTGCGCGCGGCGGAGGCCACCGTGTGAACTCCGCCAAGGCATATAATATAGATTCTATAGTACAGTATAGGATTTTATCGGGACACAAGAATGCCAACTGCGCCGAACAAAAATGCGTGGTTGTCAAATCTCTCATGAAAATGTTTACTTGTTAAAAATTTCGGATAAATAATATTTCGGAATAAAAATTATTTGGAATTGATTAATCATGAATAATAAGTGCAAAGAAATCCAAACGACGAAATTTCAATACCCCCGTGAACTTTTCGTCATTTTATTATTTTTTTTTCAAAGGATGCAACGGAACCTTTGATATTTTCCCCCTCTCCATAGCCCCAACATTTACTGCGGAAGTTCCTTAAAGCCTAAATTCCGATTTTCATGACGGAAAAAAAGCCACCAGACATCATATTGACCTTAAGCGTAAATTACGTTTATCAAAACGTAATTTACGTTTAGGCTGTGTATAGACATTGAGTAATCATTACCGTTCGTCGTAGTAATTTTTTATGGATATCCGGATAAATTTTACATCATCAGGACAAATTACTCTGACGTTTAGTAAATTCACCATTCGTCTCGCATTTTTTTCCTCGATCTAGACTCAAAAAGATCTAGAGCTCAATTTCGCTCCACAATTATTAATTTGCTCGATAATTCCCCATTTTATTTCCCCGCGCATAAAACACTTCTACAAAATTTAATCTCACGTGTCAATTCATCAATAATTTCACAGATGCAGCATCAGAGAACCCTCCGTAAATAAATCATACGATATGTACATCGACATAAAATAAAAATCGTTAGTCACGATTGATTATATTTCCATGTCAGTGAATAAATATGAGATTCAGTTGAAATACATAATTTAATGATTCTCGTTGGCATTCGAGGGCGGAGCATTACCTCGAGACTCATCTCTACGTAGTTTTCACAGTTTTCCCAATGCACTTGAGCGACGGCCTTGTGATTTATTGAGCTGCGTCAATCCATACTAATGAATTTGATACTTCTACAGTATCGAGAAATTAACTCTCAAGATCTTCATTGTAGCTTCTTCGGATGAGAATTATTCTTGTTATCGTCTATCAAAATGGTCTCAACTGTCTAGTGGCTGTGAACTTATGATTAATCACTGACTCGATCATATCTCGGGTAGCGCAGGTCGACGAGAAATAAGAGAATTCGTTCGTCGGGGTTGGGAAGAATACGACTTTAGAGATGACTTCATTTCACAATTGTACGGATAAAAAATATACGTGAATTGAGTATATTTTATACCGGAATCAAGCATATACATTATTCTTTCTAGAAGTATAAAATATACTTGAATCAAGTATATTTTGCTATATTATCCAAACTCTGCAGATCTGAATTTAAATCACGATATTGAACCGTTAAAAACATTTAAAAAATCTGAAAAAAAAAATTAGAAACTTTATTTTTAGAGGAAGATTGACGAAATATTTTGAAAAATTGCAGTTTTTGAAAATTACGAGCATTTTTTGATAAATAATTTATAATCACGATACCCCAATCATCCCGAAAATCCCTTTGAAAGCAAAAAAATTCAGCACGTCCCGTCGACCCTCAGCACCCACCAACCGTAACGCCCGCCTCACCCCTTTAGTACGGAACATGAATATCCCTGGATCTGCTCCTCCGCCTGCACACCCTACAAACAGCAACAAGACAAGCAAGACCAAGCATAATAGCTAGACCAGCACCAAGTCCAGCTCCCGCCCACCCAGCTGGACCACCCATTCCACCACTCCCCCCAGCTACAGGTCCCCCGCATGTCTCAATCGACTCGTCGTCTGGCTCCATCAGACTGACATTGTACGTGCCCACAGCTAAATTTACCGTTGGACAATTAACAACTCCATTGCACACTAAATGCTCCGGTATACATCCCGTGTTACCCGGGCACTGAAATCCACATCCCTCAAGTTTCTGGGTTTTCAATTGCCCGGAACCATCGCGCGGTAATCTAAATAATTCTGTCCATGCAATCTTAAAGGCAACTCGGGCTGGTGCCATTGAGCCAGTGAATAAAATAACAACTGGTGGTGGTTCGCCATCGGCAACTTTCGGCTGACCAAGCTGAATCGCTGAAAATATTGGCATCTCCCTGACATAGCTCACATTTTCACCGCAAATGGCCAAATAGGGCTCCACCACACCCCCGAGAAATATCTCCAATTTTCCATCCTCACAGGATCTCGATGCAAATTTAATTTTATCAAAATGCAGCCACAAATCCTTCTCCGCATTAACTCGCAACTCCCAGATGCACTTGATGGATCGGGGTGGTGTCACATAGCCAAGCGCCTCATAATTCGGAAATTCAATTTCTCCATCGGTGGCGGGTGGTAGTAAAGCTGGTCCACACAGCGGACTGTGTACAAACTCGTAGCGTGCCCTGAACAGAGCGGCCGATTGTTTGAAATAACTGCTTGCAGCATGACCACCGTCGACCAAAAGCTTGAGCTCGAGTCTGTCGCCACGTGAGACGATCTTGAGCGGCGCCAGAGGTGGTGACAATCTGCAGAGACAGTGACCCTTGCCGGATTCCGGCGACGGTTCACGCACAATAATGCGATCAGCACGACTGTCCCAACAGTGTCCGCACTGGCTGTACGGATTGTCCTTGAAGGTGACTGATTCAACGGTTAAAATAATGCGAGCGAACAGTCTCTTGTCCGTGATGAATGTGTACGTGCAGACAAGATCGTTCGGTGGATCGCCAGGGCGTTTATACAATAATGTGTTCAACGGTGATCTCATTTTACCCGACTGCGTCTTCCACGACGTGAAAGTCTCATCGCACTCGGTGTTTGGCACAGGTTCGCCGAACCTCGTGGCATTGAAGAAATCGTAATGCGCCCAATAGTAGAGTGAACTGCCCGAGTAACTGCCAGTTTTACTCTCAAATCTCACGAACATTGCGTTGGAAGTTGATACAAAGTCGTGTTTCTCCATTGGCTTGCTGAATGTATCGCAGAATGTCTTTATTATTCTGGCATCATCTGGCCAGTTGGCGTCGTACAGGGTGAGACTCTCACCGCAATCGCCGTCGTAAGGCAAGATTGGTGATTCAATGCGATTAACACGGAAACTTGGAAAATAGAGACGTGCTATTTCGCCGGGTCGTCCTTTGAGTAGATACGTACAACTTGTGTGGGGTGGATACCAGTGGGCCACTGACAGAAATATACCTTCATCATTAGCCACTAGGGACTCGCTGTTTAGGAGCCAATCGCATGAGCCATTTTTAACACCAGCTGTTTCAACGTGAGCTGGCCAATTGCCAACGTTGAAGTGAAAGCCAGTGTTTAGGAGTGGTCCAGCTGGTGATGAGACAAATTCAACGTACAGATCAGCGCTTGTACCGATGATGCTGTATGGAAATTTTCCCATACCGCAGAATGTACCAATTACGGGTGATGTTTCATCTTTGCCGTCGTAAACTCGTATGTAGTCGTAGGGACAGTGTTGTGAACCGGAACTTATTGGTCTCATTGGGCATGTCATGATGTTCTCGCAGCGCTGGCCGTCGATATTAAATTCCTCGTTCTCGATGTATAATTTTATGAAGGGCTGTCTTGTGTTTAGACGGTATTTACAGTGGAGTGCGCGCGGGTATATGCCGGGATAAGCTGGACTCTGGACGTAACATGTCTGGAGACGACAGTCCTTGAAATCACGCTCGCAGTAACTGCCTGGCACCACCTCACCACGACGATTTGGATAGAGCTCGGGATGTTGGCCGTAACGCAAGTAAACTTCGAACTGTTGTTCTGCACGTGAGTCAAAGCTGAAGTAGGTTTGGTCAGTGAAATTGTCAGCGTGGAATAATACGCGGACGAAACTCGTCTCGGAGATGAAGGTCTGGGGCTGCTCCGACTCACCGCAAAATATCCCCGGGTCTTTGCGATTGCTCACTGAGGTCTTTGTGTTTCCGTCGATTATCTGGAACATTAAGGAAAAAATACGGTTGAGGAGTCGGATTTTTTTTGGTCTTCTGGTTAATTTCTGATACATTGTTGGAAATTTTGCGAAATTTCATGGAAAATATAGGAGCGATTCTCGTGAGAGTGACATTGAACCGGATTTAGGGGAAAAATGATTATGAAATTTCAGGTTTTAGGTAGAATTCATGGAAATTAATGAGTTTTCAGTCGCAGTGAGACGGAAATTTTACAATTTGATTGAATTTTTAATGGAACATGAATATTCGGAAACAAAATCACATGAATTTTCAATTTTTAGCTGAGTTTTCCAGATTTTTCCAAATTTTCACGGATTAATTGGACTGAAAAATCAAGTATTTTATTGATTTTCAGATCATTCGAACAGATAATCAATGGAATATTTCATTTTTCAAGGACAAGATTTCCTGAAATTTCAGTGGAAATTAAACATAATGAAAATTTCCAGAATTTAACATGGAAAATTCAGACGAAAATTTTCAACAGTGTATGCGTAACAAATTGAAATTTTTTTTTCAACAATTTTCCTAGGAAACTTTTTGATGTTTTCGGGAGACTTTTTGGAAATTTTTATCACATTTCAGTAGTGAATTGGTAAAATGGTTTAAGTCGATTTTAATATTGACCAGTTTTCAATCAATATCCCGAAATGTAAGGGAGGTAGCAAAATTTTTGTCATGACCTTTTTGGGAGAGTGAATGGAGGGCTACAAAAAAGGTTATTACTAAAATTTCGTCATCTTCCTGAGATTCGGAGATATACGAAAACTTAGGGCTAAGTCGACTTAAACCGTTTTACCGCTTCGCTACTGATTTTAGGTCCACTGGAGTTTGATGGAATTTTGTAGATGAGATTTCAAAATTATATGGAACTATTCCATGAAAATTAATAGAATTTGAAACAATTCAGATGAATATTCTCATGAATGTCCAATTAATTGAAAATCCAGTAACTTGATGCTGAATATTTATGTGTTCATGGAAAATTTTGGTAAGTCGGGGAATTCTCGTCTTTCTCCAATTAAAAAATTGATAATTTCATTGAAATTTCAGTGAAGTCTAAAATTTAATAATTTTTCCGCTAAATCGAATTCAAAGTCACTCTGTTGAAAATTACCAATCCACTGTTCATTTAATTTTAATTTTTTTTTCTATTTCTATCAGAGCGCTTGGGAATCAATTTCAGGGGAAGAGTTATCAGTCATCAATAGAAAATTTTGAAAGTATTTCACATGAAGAATTTAAAGGTAGAATTCTCATCTCCTTCTCTATCTTGTAAAACTTCATTTTTTCACTTTTTTTGCTTCCGAATGGAGATTGAGGAAAGAGGAGAGTAGGAAATATCATGAGGCTCCTTCTCTCCTCCCCCTCTCATTTAATTCCCGACATGCGTTCGCAGAGGAGCTTTTCGAACTCAATTTCAGGGGAAGAATTATCTTTCGTCAGCAGAAAATTTTATACACATTTTATATGCATAATATAACGGTAGATCGTAAAGAATTTTTCCTGTATTTTGTATGTTCATAAAATATCTTCAATTAACCTTCATAAAAATAGATTTTTGAGAGAAATCAATTCATCCTTATTGTAATGAATAGGCGATGAATTATGGAAAAGGCGCAGATCAATAAATTAACCATTCAATTCCGTTACATTATTTTATGATTTCGCTGGTGAATTGTCGGTGACGTAATTGTTCTCGTCATTTTACATGGAGAATAAAATTTAAATTGAATGCAGTTTATTACATTAGATTTTTGGACATCCAATTGATGGAGGCAATGCGTTTTGAATGGAGATTGAGGAAACAGGAGAGTAGAAAATGTCATGAGACTCTTTCTCCCCTTCCGCTCTCATTTAATTCCCGACGTGCGTTGACAAAAGAGCTTTTTGAACTCAATTTCAGGGGAAGAATTATCATTTATCAGCAGAAAATTTTATATACATTTTATATGCATAATATAACGACAAATGGACGAGAATTTTTCCTGTATCTTTTATTTTCATAAAATATCGTTAATTAAATTTTATAAAAATAGATTTTTGAGTGGAATCATTCATCCTATTTTATGATTTCATTACGGAATCATCGTTGATGGAATTGTTCTCGTCATTTTACATAGACAATAAAATTTAAATTGAATGCAGTTTATTACGTTAGACTTTTGGACATCAAGTTGTTGAAGGCAATGAGTTTTGCAAGGAGATTGAGAAAAGAGGAGAGTAGGAAATATCATGAGACTCTTTCTCTCCTCCCCCCTCTCATTTAATTCCCGACATGCATTGCCAGAGGAGCTTCGTTAACTCAACTTTAGGGGGAAAATTATCATATCACCGTCGAGGGTACTTTTCTCTCTCTCTATCTACCGTCACGAGACAATTTGATAGTCCTGCACGGGTTAAATCGAGTTTTATACGTCGAACAATCTGGTAATTCGTTGGATATATAGCGCAAAGTATTCCAGGTTGAAATTGAAGTTGAAAATTCAGAGCTCCGGTTATATTTTCACGGTTAATAGATTCAAGGTGGATTTTTCGAGTTTGCTTTGTTCAGACGGTGGAATTAAAGTTCAAACTGGTAAAGGTTTCTATTCAATTCAGAGGTAACAGAGGTTTTGGTTGAATCGGTACTTCCGAGGGAATTGATGGTATTAAAAAATGAGAAATTTCAATTTTCATCATTTTATTTTCGGTGTGTGCCTTTAAATTCGGCTACAGAAACAATTAATTCACGTTCATGCACACAATTCGATTGCCTTTAATGATTCAGCTCTTTTATTACGATTTTTACTGGCAACAATGGCGCTTTGTAAAACTAATACTGGGGGGAAACGAATGAAAACTGGTTGGTGGAAATTTTTTGTTATCATTACGTAAAAGGTGTCGAAAAAATTAACGCCCTCGCAGGCAATTATGTTGGACTTCTCTTGCAAAATTCAGCTGCTTTGGGCGTGTTTTTAAAACAGAACATGTTCAATACAACTGATTTTATTTACATATTTTCTACGGAAATTTATTCTCCAGGGGAAAAATAGAGTAGAAGGAAATGGACTGCAGAGCTGAAATTTTGAGAATATATTCTTCGAGTGATTACAAATATTCTCCCGAAGTGCTGAACCATCAATAATAAGTGCAAAGAAACCCAAACGACGAAAGTTCAATAGACCCGTCAACTTTTCGTCATTTCATTTTTTTTTTCAAAGGATGCAGCCGAGTGTCGGAATCTTTGATATTTTTCCCCACTTCATAGCTTCAACATTTGCTGCGGAAGTTTCTTAAATGTAGGTATATAGGCATACGTAAATTGATGGTATTATAAAATATTCAGTTATAATTTTCATTATTTTAATCACGGTGTTCGCTGTTAAATTCTGTTATAGAAGCACTTAATACACATTCACGCACACAATTCGATTGCCTTTAATAATTCAACTCTTATTACGATTTTTACTCGCAACAATGGCTCTTTGTAACACGAATACGAGGGGGACAGCAGTGAAAATTAGAAAATATTAAATTTCAATTTCAGTCATTTTATTTACGGTGTTTGCTTTTAAATTCTGTTACAGAAACAATTAATTCACGTTCATGCACACAATTCGATTGCTTTTAAGGATTCATCTCTTTTATTACGTTTTTTACTCGCAACAATGGCTTTTTGTAGAAGTAATATTGGGGGGAAACAAATGGAAACTCTTTGGAGGAAATTTTTTGTTATCACTATACGTAAAAGGTAATGATAACAAAAAAAATTTCAAAAATCTCAAAAAAATCTCGCAAGAAAATTATGTTGAATTTCTCTTGAAAAATTCTGCTGCTTTTTGCCAGTTGTTCTTCAAATAAAAAATGTGCAAAAGACATTATTTTACAAAAAAAAAATTAGATAGAAACCTACTAATCCAACATTTTTAAAGAAATTTAATAATTTTTTTATAGAAATTTAATAATCTAATTTTTTTTACGAAAACAAAAATTCAGAATAGAGTTTAATTTTTCGATGCAACTTATTCCGTTGAGATGTTTTCTATAAAAATTCATGGCGAAAAATTTCTGTAGACAAATCTAGAATAGAACAATCAAACTCTATTGATTCCTCCCAAGAATATTTTCTATTGAACATTTCTTTTGAAAATAAACCGAAAAAACTGCACAATTTTTCAATAGAATCGACAAAAAATGAATAGAGTTTTCAATAAAAGTTTTATGAAAATTCCATGGAATTTTGTAACGAATACCCTAGCTTTGTCTATAACTTTTTGCACACGTGTATTGTGAAAGTCCCGAAAACTCTCTCCAACCAACAATCACTCAAACAAAATTAGTTTTATGTCATTCCTCTCATTTTCAACATCAATTACTGCTGAGGAAGGAAGTGGAGCACGGATTTTGGGTAGTGCCTACGAGGCTATTTCATACGGTTACAATGGACTCGGTAGTGGCGTCCAGTTGATTTGGCCAGATGAACACAACTGCACTGGACGCTCGCCGTTTCGTGTTAATTAGGCGTTGCAGGGGTCACTGGGTGCACCCACAAATTCAATACTCGCTTAACCCTGTCTACTCGGTCGGGTTACTCAACCATTAAAACGAGAAAATGAGAATACACGGGGTTTTTTGGAGGAATGGGGAAATATTTATATCACAATTACGCCAGGAATCTCCGTTCAGTAGTGAAATCCGTGAGTAGTCAGACGAGAGAATTTGAATAAATCCACAGTAACATTAGCCTCTGTGGAAATTCCGAGCGTAATGCTGTTCCAGGTATTTACGAAAATTGTTAGAAATATTTATGTAATTGTGGGGAATTAGTCGGGCGTAACTGCATTATAAACTGAGGATTGTTTTTTCACTGCGGATGGGTTAATGGAATTTTTATGAATTGCAAGTGTTCACAGATGCGTGCGTTTTTCATTTAACGGAAATATTGGGGAGGTGTTCAATCGGATGCTTGATCGAGTGGAGAATTATGCAGTTTAATCCGTGGTTTAACACCACTCAGTAATTACAAATACAGTTTCTGGGTTTTTGGTGCAAAATTTTCCACGTTTTTTAACATTTCCATATTATCTCCATTAAATGAGCCTTGAAAACTCCATTTAAATGGAATTAATTATGATGTGAAACGAGTGAATCCCATTTCGCACCCAGAGAAATGATTTTGTTGAATTGAATATAATTTATTTGAACCAAATAAATGGGTTCATTTAAATAGTTCTTTATTTCAAGAGTTATTTTCAACAGTGTAACGTAGTTTACCCTGCTTCGTTGTTATCGATATTTTCAAAAATTCAATATAAAATGAGGATTTTTTTTTTCAATGAGGAACAATTCATGGAATTTTTATGAATTATGAAAGTATTTTTGGTTTTTTCGTTGCAAAATTTTCCACGTTTTTTTAACATTTCCATATTCTCTCCATTAAATGAGTCATGGAAACTCCATTTAAATGGAGTTAATTATGATGTGGAACGAGTGAATCTCATTTCGCACCCAGAGAAATGATTCTGTTGAATTGAATATATTTTATTTGAATCAAATAAATGGGTTTATTGAAGTGTTTCTTTATTTCAAACTTCAGTATTTATACTTAATTTCCCCCAATTAAGTGTAAATACACTTGAATCAAGTACATTTCATACTCAGTTCAGACAAATTTTTTTGATCTGATCGGATCCAATTTTGACGTGGACCTGAGCAAAATTTCCACTTGGGCTCTTCAACGTAATTTCCGTTCATGTTTTTCTGTGTGCGTGAAAGTCATGCATTTTGCATTACAACTCGCCATCGAAATTGTTGAGAATTCCCGACTTTTCACGAATTAAATTTCAATACTTTCCAGAGGAGTGGTTTCAGTGAGGCGAGAGTTATTATTCCCCACGGGCGGATGCGTCGAACAGAATCGAGGAAAATCAAATAAATGCCGTTGAATATTCATTCAATTATTTGCACGCCTTTCTGCAGCATGATCAATTACATGGTGATTAATAATCCATGCATTACCCTCTGGTAAACATTTATTGTTTGACATTGGAGAGAATAACAATGACGTGAGTGGGTTTCAACAGAATAACGAAGGAAGTGGAATCAATGAATACTATTTATCTATCCACTGTAGTTGATGGATGCAGACGTGAAAGAATGGAAGATAATTGGATAATGCAAATACGAGTAATTTTTTTACCCCCCACACGGCGGGAGAAGCTGGAAAAAATTATCCAGAAAATTTCACTCAATTTCACTGACAAAACAACTAGGGAATTGCTTCTCTCTTCATACAGCGTAACTATGTTTGCTAGTAAATTAGCAAATCACCATAATTTTGATATTGTCTCATATGCTAGATTCATATTTGAGTCACACGTTAGTAATAATCTTAATCCTTCCATCGGGGCATCCCAGTGAGAAATTAATTTCTGGAAATCATTTCTTGTAACATTACGCTTAGGGAAGGAACGTGACCGTGTGAGCTTTGATCGAGATGTTGCATGGGTTAGACACTCAAGATGTTGAACAAAAACCACAAGCCATTTACTTTAGACTGTGGAGAATCTATCGCCGGCGAGAACACGTAGGGGACCGGGCCATATAGGCGTGATATCTTCGATTGATTTTCGAATTCCTCTAAAAAAAATTTGACCGTCATTACGAGTCGAGCAACGCGACAACACCGCACAACAGCTGATCGAGGTCGGTAAAGTCGGTGACGATAATTCAGGGCTGGAAGCATATGGACACGTATAACACACACAAATATTCATCTCACTGTTACAACCCCACTACTAGCCGAAGCGTGCGATGTTGCCCGATCAAAATTCGACTGTTAATTATTGTTTTTAAGACCGGAAAAGTACGCCATAACACTTCTAATTTGATGAGAAAAATAATTTGTAACGTGAATGATTTATTTAGTCAATTTTATTTCTCTTTTCAACTGAGTTGTTCAACTTAATCTTGACTGTACGGCAACTGGTGCTCTCACGGTAAAGCACGTCCGAAAAAGGAGAACTCGTCATTGTGAGATTCAACAATTGCCAATCCTAAAAATCACATTTCTTCTCCCTCTGTGAAAATCTCTGCTATGAACAGAGTGTGGCCCATTTTTTTCTCTCTCTCTGCGGAAGATTCACCAACTGTTCCAATATTTTCATCCGGAATTTTCTTCATTTACCCACCGTTCATTTGTTTCTCCATTCACCCTTTGCAATCTGATTCGTGGAATAGTTTTTGTTATCCCCCAAACCCCCGCCGGGGTCATTGTGCAACGGCTTACGTGCCTCAAGGCTCTGACCGTTAACTCCTCGACGCTGGCCCTGCGTGCGCGGCATATTTAATTGCGAATCCCTGCTCTACCACCCTGAGTGTTTCTTCAACCATGGAACGTGGCTGGAAAGAAGTACTTTGTTTCGAAGAGGGGTTTTCGGGTTGGCGGTGGAGACAGAAGGGTTGAGACCCGGAGAACGAATTTTGTCATCATGTCGGATTATAAGCACTGACTTTCTAACACACGGAAAATTTTTATAGGAAAAGCTAGCGCATCCACTTGAAAATTCCACTGGATTTCTATTGGACTTCTATTGAAAATTTTGTTTGCTCTTCGTCGATTTTATTGACAAATTTTGTAGCTTTCTCGCAATTTTTTTTTCAATAAAAAATGTTCCATAGAAACTTTCACAGGAAAAAAAGAAAAAATTGGTTTTTCTCGAATTGAAAAATAAACCCAGAGAAAATAAGTTGATAGACTATAGAAAAAAGTTTCTAGATTCTAGAAATTATAATTTCTAACCTTCACTTTTCTAAAATGTTTCCTAAGTTCTAAAAAAAACATTGTAAGAAGTTAATGATTAAAAGTGCGATTGATGTAAACCAAAATATTTTACATTTTTCAAAGAAAATTTTCTAAAATCTATAAATTTTTTTTTTTGAACTTAGACATGGAGGGGTTATCCAGGCAGATGGGGGGGGGTCATATATAAATGGGGTTTACATAAATAAAAAAATTAAATAGTAAAACATAGCGAATAGATAATTCTATTGGATTTCTATTGAGCTTTCTGTTACTTCTTACTCGATTTTATTGAATTCTTCAATAGAAAATATTCTATAGAAAAAGACAAAAGAATTAAATTTTTCTATACAACTTATTCTATTGAGCTATTTTCTGTAAAACTCCTCGACTCAAATTCTCCAAGTTTTTTGTTTGTTTTTCTTGATGAGAAGAAAAGAAAAATAGAATGAAAAAACTTGGAAAATTTGAGTCGAGGAAATTCTATAGAAAATATCTGAAGAGAATAATTTATAGAAAAAAATCGAATTCTATTGATTTTGTCTATTGAATATTTCAATAGAATCGACCAAAAACAAATAGAAAGTTTAATAGGAATCGAAATGAATTTTCTAACGAATTCACTAGGTTTTTCGATTAAATTTTTTCGTATATATGGGAGTTTATTAAAAATTGTTGACAGATCCCTAAAAACCTAGTGACGTATCTCTCTAAATCAGAGACGTATTCCCGAAAATCAACGACATATTCCTCGAAATTAACCCTTCTCTTTTTCTGTGCCCGACCACAGACGACTTTCTCTGAGATTTCACCCGACTTCATGTGTAAAGCTAGTGAGTAATTGCTAAAATAATGCTGAAAGTCCGAAATCACAAAAGCTTTCTACTAAAAAAGTCACATAGAACGTTACCCTGAACATGACACATCGTGATTGGCCGAAAAAAAGACGCGACGGATACTCAGCTAGATCAACTCCCTCATGTCTTGAATTTCTCTCTGTGTCTACCATTTTTCAATTTTTTTCCCTCCACTTCCCATCGCAGAAAGACGAAAAATTCCAACACAATTATTCTCTCCACGTCTACACGCGCTGTCTTTTTATTTCCCCATGTTTCCAACAATTGTACTTTTTATTTCCCTCCTCCATCTCCTCCTTCACCCACTCGGGTATCTCCGTCTGCCCGTTAGAAATTCAAGCAGACAGCTCCTAACCCCCTTCCTATTTTTTTTTCTAACTCAGTTTCATACCAATGCACAACCACACTTCTTTCCCCCCTTCAATTCCCTGCGTCGTTGCATCCAGCAGGCGCTCAGTCGGTGCATAATGCAATCCCAACTTCGTTCACCCCGAGAACGTCGATTACCTCTGGAAAGCGTCAACGACAGAAATTCAAGAGAGAAAATTTTCATCTTTATGGTCGACCGAACTCGGTACGAGGAAATGTCTTCCATTGACATTTAATGTCAGATTGATTGACACCGGGCTGTCTCAATTTATTGGAGCACGATTTGACTCAATATGTGGAAATTTTTTTTAAAAAGCTGGGGTTAACTTTGGCCATAACTAAATGCTGCGGGTATGGAGATGACGTACTGCACTGATACATGGAGGGAAAAGTTGGATGGAACTTACCTAGAAAATCGTAGCAAATTTTACTGTAAGAAAGGTAATGGAATTCAATCAAAAAACAGTGAAAGGAAATTAGTCTTGACGAAAAATTATCCGTTCCCCTGCGCGGAGAGAGTATAAAATTAAAAAGTACTATGTGGGTTTTTGGGGAAAAGACAAATTTTGTAATTCGTTGAAGTCACAAAACAACTGGATGCAAGTATCGTGCGTCAAGTACCTGGGTACTGGTGAGAAGTACTTCGGTACTTGTTACAAGTACTTTTGTTACTCGGGACAAGTAAAAAAAGTACTTGTACCGAGTACCTGGCTGGTTCTTTTCAAAAGTACCAACAGAACTCAATATAACTAGCAAGAGTACTCAAATCCAGTACTCATAAGTTTTTTCAGGAATGCATTCAAGATTACAAATGAAGATCCAAATTTTGGAGCACAAGCCCGATTCGAGGATTTGGTTCTGATTGGACGTACACGGGTCTTTCAAGATCTCTCCAGACCTAGATGGACCTGGTAAGTCCTAATCAGTTCTGCGACGTACTTTTCCAGAGACCATTCGAATCCTCAGTTCTTTTCGGTCCTGAGAAGTCCTCCTCGATGCTACCGAGAACGCGTGATTTTACGAGCGGGTGAAGGGGAAGGCATGTATGCGGAGGGTTGAAATTTGTAGCCAACGAGGAGACAGGGTTGCAGAATATATTTTAGCCACCCTCATCTCCCCGTTTGCAGGGGGTGTGTAAATAACAAATAGTGAACGTTGATTCTGTATTTATTGACCCCCTGATGCCAAT
>NW_021680408.1:690109-703166 GCF_001412515.2 Diachasma alloeum | reverse complement strand
AAAAAAAATTTCACCGGCGGCCACAGGGTCAGATTTTCGGTTTTTACTTGGAACCAGGGTCAGATTTGTTAACACCTTCTTTTTTTATTTGGACAAAGCAAGCAAGCGGAGGGGCAAGAGTGGCTAGAATAGATTCTGCAACCTTCTCCGCTTGTTGGGTAAAAATGTCAAGCCTCCGCATACATGCATCTCCCCTCCACCCTCCCGTGAAATGTCGATTTTCGAGATTAAAAAAAAAACAATAATTGCATTTTTTATTTCAATAACGCATGAGTAAATAGGGATATGAACGCAGATTTAATATAGGCCCATAGAATTACGGGGACCGGCAAGGATTTGGAAAGTCTGAATGCAAGTGCTGCTTACACCTAACAAGTGCTGAAATGGGACATAACCAGAGGTAGAAAGGTCTCGGAAGCACTTGGGAAGAGGCTTCCCAAGACCTATCCAGTTCTGAACGGAGAGACCTAAGTAGAATTTGTCAGGTCCAATTATTCGACTCGGGAGTGAACACAGAAAAATCTGAAGGTAAAAATTCGGTTTTGAAATGGTAATTCACGTTTTCAAAGACGTAATTTACCATTTTCTCAAACGGGTAAATTGCGCTTTTGAGATCGTAAACTACGGTCAGAATAACGTGAATTACGATTTCAAGAACGTGAATTACGATTCTCAAAATTGGAAATCAATTCGGTTTCGAAAGCACCCATAAAAATCACAATCTACTGATTTTTTACAAAATATCTTCACTGAACACTTCTATTTACCCAAACTGCGCAAGACAGCTCATTTTATCCGTCGATAGTATTCGCTTTTCTCAATGAAGTAGTCAATTGATAGTACTGAAATTCAGTTACAAAAGTACTTGAGAGAAGTTCAAAAATTACTTTTCACCAGGACCTTTGGTACTTGTGAAATAGTTCCTCCCAGTACTATTTCTACTTGATTGGCAGAGGTGGTACTTCATTCCAGGATACAAAAAGTACTTGGAACAAGTATTTCTCGAACTTTTCACAAGTGAACTTCCCCCAAGTACCGGTCGCCACTTCAATTAATAAACATGACTCTTCGCTAATCAGTCATCAAATCAACACAGGTTTTTACAATTCTCAAAAGAATTAACATTCTGCAATAATTATTGTAGCGCATGGGTTCCTTAAAAAACCAGCACACACGGAGAGAAATATTCAATAAAAATTACGTATCTTTTCCGTAATTTCGGAGCGAAATGTGGTTGTAGAAAATTTTACGGAACTGTCACGGAATTTTTCCGAAGCGTTGCGTAATTTTTATCTGAATCTCCTGTGAAAAATTACGATACCGTCACTTAAATTTTCTGAGTCGATTCTGTAATCGATGAGCGAATTGTGAGTTCCGTAATTTTTACTGAACATTTCTCTCCGTACAACGAGAATGAGAATTTCATACCTTATCAAAAGGTAATAAAACAATTATAGAACGCGGAAACTCCTGTAAATTGAATTCCAAACGCTGATGAAATTATACGTCGGAGTCTAGCTCACTGTCTGAAGTCGTCATCATTAAAACTCTGAGAATCAGGGATCTGTGGAAAATAGAAATGTACGTTAGAGTCTTTGCCTCGCGATACTAGAGTTACAATAAATATGTAAACAGGATTATCCATCCGGCTTCCACGGTATCGTGCATACCTGTACGTATATATGGAAATGAAGCGACCGAATAGGTGTATGTATATTCCGATAAAGGCAGGGCGCACGGTGAGAGGCTCCCTGGTTGCTTCTGCGGTATTATAAATAGATCTCTCTCACAGAGAGAAATAACGTGAAATATCAGTGCAAGTATAAAAGGTTAATTCCTTTCTTATCAGTGGTGTAATGCGTCTTTCGGGCTTGCTTTTGTGACATTCAAAGGTGGAAGAGGAGGGGATGAACAATGGGGAGGAGATAGTGTTGAGGCAAAAAATATTGAAGTGCTTGGAGGGGAAGAAATAACATTCTGGAATGCTGAGAACGGGTTATATTAGGCTCAGGGTGTTGCACTGAGAGAAGAAATTAGTTCTGTCGAAAAATTATGTTCTCCTCACGAGATCTTTTGTCGGGTTGAATCAATTTACTTGACAAAAAAAGAGAGTTTCTATCAAAACATGATCATTTTCGTAGTTCACTGTTGAAAACTTTTATCTGAAATTTCCGCTACATTTTTTGAAAATTTTTATCGAGTTTAATTACTGAAATTTTAAGGAATTTCGTCATTGAAAATGAAGAATTTTGTGGAAAAATCAAAGAAAAATGGTAATTTCAGTTCCATTTTTCCCTGAAAATGGATAGAAAACCGGAAAATTTCGGAAAATATTTTCTTGAATTTGCAGGACAGTGACACTGACTGCAATTTAGGGGGAAAAAATAATGAAATTTTAGACTTCACAGAAAATTAAATGTAATTTGGCACTGAATATTCATATTAGATTGGAAATTCAATCAAAATCGACTTAACCCTGCTTAACGCTTCACTATTGAATTTTCGATTATGAAATTCAGTTCCGTCTAGACTGTCACGGAGACAGGTTCTAATTTTGTTGGGATAAGGTGAATTAGATGATGAATCAGAATAAAGAAAATAACATCAAGATTGCCGATGAAAAAATTATAGAAAGAGAATTAAAGTGAATCTTACGACTAAAACTAGAAGACCAAAACCGCTTTGATAAAAAAAATGGTTGATTATAAAAAAAAAGTTAATTAAATGTGTATTGAAATGTTAACGTAACGATTAAAATTATTTATTAAAATGTTAAACTCCATAAAACGAAAATTAAGTTCTCAGTTCTCTAGTTCTCAGAAATATTGCCCCGCGTGGGCGCGTGGTGGGGGTCGCGAAATACAGTCGCATTCTACGAATTCGCTTCCCCTCTTTCCCCATGAGTGCGACTATAACGGGAGTCTACTGTATTCAACAATGAAAAATCCGAAAAACTATGGGAAGGACAAGATTTTCGGTGAAACTGAAATCTTCCTTGAAAAAAAGGGAATTTCACCGAAGTACTTAAATATCATTACGGCATTCCAAATTTCAGCTATCACAGGTCCCTGATAGTTGACGCATGCGTTTTTATTAGGAAGTTTACGATTTATTGGAACGCAAGAAAAATTGAAATGAAGTTTTAAACGAACGTCGAACATCTCTGGTAAACTGTGCTCAACTTTTGTTTCTGTCACATGTCAATTTTTCCCTTCACATTCACCCAGCAGTCCGGTAAATGACTATTTCACGAGAGTTTTCAGTGGAAAATCGAGGTATAAAATAAGGTAAGTCAAGATTTATTGAACATTCGATTTAGTACCACTGTTTTTCATTTGAATGCGAAGTATAATTCTTCATCTTGTCGACGACGAAAGTCGATTACGGTTTCCCCTCGACGTTCGATATTCCCATAATTCTTCGCTCTCCGGAAAAGAATGAAACGTATTAAACTGTGTTCGTCACAGGAATTTTACGACGTTGCCATGTAAAATGCAAATTTTCGTGGTTGAAAACTGGTGGAATGATGATTTATAAAAATTAAATCATTCTGATGGATCGGGAAAAAACCGCGCTGGGCTGGGGTCATTGTTCCCTTATGATTTTATAGTCCTGTTTTTTACTGTCGTGTATGAAAAAATTTGATAGAAAAACCTCGCGACTTTGACAGATAATTCCTTTGGATATTTGTGGGAAAAATATCCAATAACATTCGATTGGATAAATTGAATATTATTGACTTTATTTACAGAATATTTTCTATTGACTACACGGAGAAAAATTCCTAAAAATTACCAGAAAAAAAACGTAAAAGTTACGTTTCGAAACGTAATCCGCGAGCGAAGTAAAATTCAATAAAAAGTGTGAGTCAGAACTGAAATTGTACGAATCGCCACGTAAATTCTACGATTTGTTCCGTAAAAATTAACCATCCGTCTGATGACTCACCGCTGTAGGGACAACAAGTCGTTCCGTAATTTTTCGGGACGTAGAAATAACTCACCAGTTTCATAAAAATTGTTGAACGTTCAAGAATTTTTTATTTTGGAGGCATAATAAGTCGGCAAGTTTCTGTAAGATTTTACTTCTTCGGGAAAAATTACGTGACAATTTCGTACTGTGTTCGGTGATGAACCTGAAAATTCACTGAACGTTTCAGATTTCTTCTCTTCCATTACTATAAAAATTGCCGGAAAACGATTCCCCATTGCGGATTACGTGAATTGTTCCGTAATTTTTACTGAATATTTCCCCGTGTAGGGAAAGGGCGCGCATTATGCGCGCATAAAATGTAGGTATTATATTGTGACAGCTGACGCGAGGAGCTGTTACAATATAACTTCAGAGCCCGATAAGGCTGAAATAATTCAGCGAAACATCGCACTATGACAACTGAATTAACGTCGGAATTATCCTATTTCTCGAATATACTTTGATCCTTTTGTTGTCGTTGATTAACATGATGGAGATGAGAACAATTATCGATCATTCTAAAATTCGCAGCACGGCGAGTTCCCAAAGCAGCAGAATATTACTATTTTGACCCTTAATTTTGGCCTCAATTTTCAGTACCAAATTTTCATCATCAGAAGTCGATTTGGATTTTTATAATCAGACTCTCGTGACCCGTATCTGACCCTCATGACCCTGATTCTGACCCTCGCGGTCAATCTTTTGACCCCCGTGACCCTCAATTTCAGAGTCTTAATTTCGAGTACCAAATTTTCATCACCAGAAGTCGATTTCGAGTTTCATAATATAGAGAAATATCCCAAATTAAGACGTCTTCAAGACCCTAGTTTTTAAAGCACACATGACCCTTTCTCCACACCCGGGGGAATCCGAAGTCGCCGGCCCTGACCAAGCTCACCCCGTTGTTATCACTCCCAACGAGATTTACTTGCGTACTAGTGGTGAAATGTTGGACCGCGTCTGGTCCATTTCTCATTTCCTACTCAGAGAGTTCAATCTTTTACAGCTTCCTCGCCTTTCCAACGAAGAAAACAAAACTTAAAAGATACTAATGTCCATTATGACGCGTTCACGGTTCATACTTATTCATTCGCAAAAGGAGAGCGCGTAGAAAGAGTTGGGCTCCAGTAGATGATGAGGAAACTTAAGATATAGGTTAGACGCTGCTGCACTGGGATACAACCACTACTCCTGCCATGTCCAGGTGTACCATTAATCTTCGGCAGGCCTCTCTCTCTCACTCGCTGCTCCACCACTATCGCATTTGTACCTTGTGTACCAGTATACATATTTATATACAGTTATCTATAAATCGCACTTGCAAGCGCAAACACGTATAACGCTGAAGTTAAGGTATAGGCGAGTGAGGAGATTGAGGAGGGCTGTGGCGGCTTTTCATCCATTACTTTGTTTTCCCTCATACAAACTGAAATTATTTCTGGAGCCGGAGGTTTACCTGAAACATGCCTCTTGGATTAGGATAAAAGCTTCTAACGGGCTTCATTTCTCTAACGAGATTAATTACTATTCTTGTACAGCTGTATGTGTTTTGTCCGTGCACGGTTACACGAAGTAAGACGCCATGTTGCTCTGTACAGTTTTGCGAGGGAGCCCTTTGGAATGGAGGACTCGCACGGTTTTTACTGCGATTTCGCTTTTTACAGTACAAGTTTACTGAACTTATATTGTGCATGGAAGTAATTAGTTCAAGTGTTTCTTCATGGAAATTACGTGAGTAGATGGAGAAATCGTGATGTTCACGGAGATAGAACTCAACTCGTCTGTTAGATGAGCCTTTTTTCCTCGTCATAGAACATATTTTAGAATGAAACTGAAACTAGCAGAATATTCGTCGGAGGAAAAGTCAATTTAAGGGATATTTAAATGTACACGGAGAGAAATATTCAAGAAAAATTACGGAACATTTCACGTAATCCGCAAGCGAGAATCGTTTTCAGTGAATTTCTATAGGAATATAAGAGAATAAATCTGAAACGTTCAGTAAATTTTCGGGTCTGTCACCGAAAAAATACGAAAAAGTCACGTAATTTTTCTGGAAGTTGTAAAATCTAACAGAAACTTCAAGACTTATTATGCCTCAGAACATGAAAATTCTTGGATGTTTAAGAATTTTTACGAAAAGTTCCGGAAAAATTACGGAACGTGTTGTTAAAATCTTCCCCTCACGGTGACTCATGGCTAGCCGTGAGGCGTCGGACGGATGAGTAATTTTTACGGAACAGATCGTAGAATTTACGTGACGATTGACACTTTTTATTGAATTTTACTTCGGTCCCAGATTACTTCTCGAAACGTAATTTTTACGTCTTTTTTTCTGGTAATTTTTATTGACTATTTCTCTCCGTGTAGGAGAGCCAAATAATCATATGTACAAATGTTTTTCAAGTGCGATAGAGCTTGTAACAGATAATAACAGTAATAACAAAATCACAGATTACGGCAATTCAACACTAACTTGGATATCCCAAATTTCGCTCAATGTAATGTACGGATAGCTCAATTTAAACAGTGGCTTCGTTCGAGAATAGTATATTACGCAACAAGTGCGTAATGGGTTTTTTGGGTCGTGGGAAGTTGTAAAACGAGCCGAAGGCGAGTTTTACAATCTCACGAGTCAAAAAACACCATTACGCACGAGTTTCGTATACTATTTCATGTCATAGGGCCCAGAATCCGCGATTCTACCGAGCGAAGCGAGGTTAGAATCGCGTGATTCTGGGCACCTATGACATAAAACAACATTCAATGCATTCCTCAATGTAATCATCTCCTAGGTACGAATGTTTTATCAATTCATGAAAGTAGAAAATTTCTCGACTGGAGATTACATTAGGTTAAAAGAATAGAACTTTTCCATTTTTGTGGTGAATACATGTGACCTGTCGCCAAGGACTGTTTTATTTGATTCAAGTAAATGTATCTCAGGAAGAAAGAATTAATATTCACCGTAAGATCTCATTTATCTGAAATTGGTTCAAGTATATAATACTTATTCCAATAAAGAAACATCTCAATAACAATAATTTTTTCGTTCAAGCGTTCGAACGTTCCAGATGATTTGAATTTCTAAATACTAATTCGTCGTGGCCGGCGCCACATCTTCTCATATACCTGTTTTTCATGCAAATAACTGTAAACAACTGTAAATATCTATGTGCTCCTTCATAAAACCATGGTTAAGCAAAAAAAAAACAAACAATTCTGAATCTGAGCAAAGGCTCATCCTCGGAAACCCGGAGATCGATACATCTGGCCCAGCACATCTGAACCAGCAGTTGCATCCTCCAATCCTCCTGGTAATGTCCACCTAGAAATGTTTGATGACAGAAAATCCGATATTTCAGCGAACTGCGGCTGAATAGAGTGACACAGTGCAGTGTACAACCTCTATAAAGAGAGAACACTCGACATACCTGAAACAGAAGTGAATCGAATATTTTTCCGCAGCGATTTCTCTTTCCACTCGACAGAGGATCCCGAAGAATATGATGATCATAAAGAAGTCGTTGTGTGTGAGTCATGCATATCCACAGAGCTTACTTTAACATATTTTTTCCGTGCCCATCGTGCCATTCATGGGCTTCTGTGTCGATTTTTTTTCCGTTGTGTATAAATATAAGAGCTTCGGCTGTAAAACGGTTGAGAGAGTAAGGGGGTTGAGGTATTATGGAAGACCTCGTAAAATAGTTTTTTTCAGCTTACTTTTTTCCATTCTACCTCCAGTGGACAAATCCACCGTTTTTTTATAGCCTAGGTGGTTCAGCCATAAAGGACATTACCGAGTAATACACGTGGGAAGCGCTCATCAAATTATTTTATTTTTTTCTCGTTAAAAAAAACTGAAGGTATTACTCAACAGCAGTTTATCAGGTTTTTCTGGGCGCGACCTCACACTGGAATTCACATCATGAACTTTCAGCGAGTTCTATGAATTATGAAAATACTCAAGTGCAGTTTATTCGACGTAAATGCATCCCTGGATTATCTCTGGAACTCCTCGGTTATTTCTCGTGTGATTGCGGTTTAGTTCGTTTTAACGTTCCTCCTGTTTGATTCTCACATGATTGGAAAAGTTGAGCTCGGTGTTATCAACATTCTCACGTGTCGCTGTAAATATCATTAACACTCCAATGGTTTCAGTACTTCACTCCGCGACTTTGGTCACGTCTCGGGGGATCTGATGTTATGCTAGTCATAAGGGTGCAATTTTCTCTTGACGTAATACGTGGTTGGGAGGAGGGATTGCTGCACGTGAGCGGGTGAAAAGTTCCGAGTAATGCGATGATTGTGATTACGGAAATATTTAATTGATGAGATTTCAGGGGGGGGATTGTTTTAATGCACGTGCGCTCGAAATAATTAATTCAGTAGAAAAAGTACTTCTATCCGGTACCAAAGTGTTTCTGGGGAAAAGGCAGATTTTGTACTTCCTCGAAGTCATTAAAGAACTGAATGCAATTATCGTGCGTCAAGTACCTGGGTACTGGTGAGGAGTACCTCGGTACTTGTCACAAGTACTTTTGTTACTCGGGACAAGTAAAAAAAGTATTTGTACTGAGTAACTGGCTGTTTTTTTTCAAAAGTATCAACAGAACTCAATATAAGTAGCAACAGTACTCAAATCCAGTACTCATAATTTTTTTCAGGAATGCATTCAAGATTACAAAGGAAGATCCAAATTTTGGAGCACAAGTGAACACACAGAAAAATCTGAAGGTAAAATACGTTTTTGAAATGGTAATTCACGTTTTCATAAACGTAATTTACGATTTTCTCAAACGGGAAAATTACGCTTTTGAGATCTTAAATTATGGTCAGAATAGCGTGAATTACGATTTCAAGAACGTGAATTACGATTCTCAAAATTGGAAATCAATTCTGTTTGGAAAGCACCCATAAAAATCGCAATCTATTGTTTTTTTCCTACAAAATATCTTCTCCTGAATCCTTATATTTACAAAAATGCGTAAGAAAGCTCATTTTATCCGTCGATAATACTCGCTTTTCTCAATGAAGTAATCATTTGAAAGTACTGAAATTAAGTCATAAAAGTACTTGAGAGAAGTTCAAAACTTACTTTTCACCAATGCCTTTAGTATTTGTGAAAAGTACTAAAAGCACTAGCAGAAAGTAGTGAAGCTACATCCTCCCAGTACTGTTTCGACCTGATCGGCAGAGGTATGGTGCTTCACTCAAGGATACAAAAAGTACTTGGGACAAGTATTTTTCGAACTTTTCACAAGTGAACTTCCCCCAAGTACCGGTTGGTACTGGTGAAAAGTACATTTTTCTTTGGGTGTACGATTTTATGAACGAGAATTACGATTCTCAAAGTTGGAAATCAATTCTGTTTGGAAAGCACCCATAAAAATCGCAATCTACTGTTTTTTTCCTACAAAATATCTTCTCCTGAATACTTATATTTACAAAAATGCGTAAGAAAGCTCATTCTATCCGTCGATAATATTCGCTTTTCTCAATGAAGTAATCAATTGAAAGTACTGAAATTAAGTCATAAAAGTACTTGAGAGAAGTTCAAAACTTACTTTCCACCAGTGCCTTTGGTACTTGTGAAAAGTACTAAAAGCACTAGCAGAAAGTAGTGAAGCTACATCCTCCCAGTACTGTTTCGACCTGATCGGCAGAGGTGGTGCTTCACTCAAGGATACAAAAAGTACTTGGGACAAGTATTTTTCGAACTTTTCACAAGTGAACTTCCCCCAAGTACCGGTGGCTTTGTCACGGAAAAAGCCACCAGTCATCATATTGCCGTTCAGCGTTAATTACGCTTAGCAAACTGTAAATTACGCTTGGCAAAACTACTAAAATTTTCTACCAAACTCGCTAGGTTTTTCTACCACATTTTTTGTACGTCAGATCCCGTGGGATTTCCTCTCCATTATGAAATTCCACTAAACTGTTCATTTTGCCGAGCACTTCTCTATTGATAGTTCACGAGTGGAACATTATTTACAGTTAATGAGTAAGCTATCCGTTGACCGAGCATCTCGTTATGCAATAACTGACAAAAGTTCGAACAGTTTCTATGGATATCTCCTTTGATGTCTCGCGCTGCGATGCACATCGAGTCGAAAACTGGGGGATATTTTCTGCTCACTATTTATTCAGTTCCGTCGAGTTTTCTGTGGAAAATAATTAGTGTGGAGATAACACGAGCAAAGTTTATCTTGTGTCTACTCATGGAAATAATAATTGAACTCATAGCATCAGCGAGTCAAACTCGACCTTTTAAAGCGGTCACGTGTGTTCTGGGAATAAAGGGGGCAATTTTTCTACAGAATTTCGTGGCATGTCATTCACTTTATTCCCAGTTTATGCTCAGCTATATGCAACGGGTAATCCAGCTAACATGCAATTTGACCATACAGTCGTTAGGAATCATGATGGAATTTATGGAAAAATCGATGCTTCAAAAGACTTCATAGAATAGACGGTAAAATGGAGGGATATCAAACGTAAAGACATTATTATGGCTGCCAATAAAGTCCCAATAGAGGAATTACCGCACTGAGCGAAGAAATCACCGAATGTCACGAAAATAATTGCTTGAGCTCAGACAGCAGCATAAATATTCGATCAATCCGCGATAGCTTTGAGAAGTTAAACATCTTGAAATACAAGCTACCAAATTGGAGACATTTTTTCCATCTCAAAAAATTTTCTTGTTTATTATGCAAATATTTCACAACAACAAGTAATTTCAACAGAAATTTTCAATTTTCTTCCGTGGAAACATCGTTTAAAAAAATCCAAATTATTTCCTACCGAATTCTTTGAATATATCGACCCCAGAATTAGTGGAAATCCATTTGTGGATTTATTGATTCCAGAGACACCATTCCCTGGCAAATAGACTCGTTTCAATTCTATACTCCAACTTCTCAATAGCAGTGACTCATTGTATCAATTTGAGAGAAAAAGGAAATGCAGCGAATTCCGTTAAAAAGCCAACAGCATCGAGTTGAAAGGGTACTTGGTTCCTTTGTTCCTATGGAGAACCACTCGAATGGCCTGAAAACGACCGTTGCAACAGAATAAATTTACGGAATTACTATATTTCACCTATTTTGGGGTATATTCGTTTGAAAGGTTTGAAACTTTCATTTTAAATACAGTTGCTTCGTCAAATTCTTCGCTTTTCTGCTGCAATCATTCGATTTCTAGTCAGTAAAACTGAAATTCATGAGATACCAACAAATATATTCTTTTCTGTTCAAATGATCTGAAAATCGATAAAATATTTCATTTTTTAGTTCAATTATTCTGTGAAAATTCAGAAAAATCAGGAAATTTTAAGGAAAAATGAAAAGTTCATATAATTTTATTTCTGAATACTCTGACAATTCATTCCAACTGAAAATTTGAAAAATCTTAAATTGTGAGGTCGAAATATTTTACGAATTCTCCAGGAAATGATTTGGATTTTTTCAACGAAATTTCCACTTGATAAAATTGGAAATTTCTGTTGAAAGTACTCATCAAATATTGTTATCAAATATTTGCATAATAAAAAAAGAAAAAAAATCTCAGCCAATCCTGAGGAATACAGGTGCGCTACCCTAGATAACTTTCTTCCATCTTTACTTCCTCTTAAGAAACACCTTCCCACACTGAGAGAAAAATCTAAAGTTCGATTTACAATCAGAAAATAGTTGAGGCATTTTGATGAACGATACGATTTTTTTTGTATGCGGCACATAACATTATAGTAACTTCACAAGCCTAATTTTTGCAAATCAAAATGCAACATCTATATTATCCCCTGGGCTATTCTACTCGGTCAACCTTAGATGTTTTTAAAAGCATAAATTACATGGAAAGCGGGATGCTATATGCTATCCATCGACTTTCCGGGTAATCCAGCCCACTTCAATTGCCAGAGCACCTGTCCGGCAAACAGGAGATGTGGGATCATACCCCACTTGTGTTGGAGCCCGTGTGCCTCCGAATTTTTTAATTTGTGCATTGATAATTATTCAATTATTTCCCTCGTATAGAGGTCCGGAGAGTCGATGGATAGCATATAGCATCCCGCTTTCCATGTAATTTATGCCTTAAAAAACATCTAAGGTTGACCGAGTAGAATAATAGCGGGGATAGGGGATAATATAGATGTTGAATATACCGGTCGTAAAAATGTCTTTGATTGTGAAATCAAAATGCAGTTAAACTAACCAAAGTTCAAAAGTAACCACGACAAATCTATCGTGAGTAGAACTATAAAATATTTGCAATGACTACATTCCATTGTACTAATAACTTCTCCGGCCATAGTTACCGTAACCCATAAAAAATTGTTGAGGACTTTTTGACTATAATTCGATGGCGATGGAATATAGTCAGAAGAATTATATTTTTCTCTCAGTGCAAGGAAAAAAAAACATTGTTTAAAGCACTGGCATCTCCTCCATCATTATTAGAACCCTTCAACGTTATCTAATTGACAATTCTCTCCACCCTATCCCCAGTTCTTTCTACCGATCCAGCAGAAAGGGTCTTTGGAAACCCCCGAGCAATAATACGACCAAGCGCGTCAACCGCGTTTCTCTTTTCTCCCGAGAGCCTCTCGGTCTTTTTTTATCACATCGAATTGTTCAGAGTCGCCGGTAAGAATGCAGCTCTGGCGTTTCTCTAATCAAAAGCAGAGAAGTAAGATGGGATAAACAGAGATGGAAGGCCAAAAGAGCGAGTATTGGGTATGGTGGATTGTCCCGGTGGGGCTTGAATTGCAAGAGAATTGAAAGTAAGAGGGACAGAGGTAATTGGAATGGGCGAGAGGAGAGAAAATAGAGAGAGGGAAACGATGAGTATTCGGCTTTTGCTTTCTTTCCATTAGACTTCATACGTCGGGAGGTGGGACACGGGAGAGAAACGTGCCGCAAGTTGATTTCTTACTATCGCCTACGTATGTACAAACAGTGGATACACACCCACAGCTATTGACGAAAGATCAATACTCGATAGATGAGATTGCTTGTGAGCCGTTTACAGCTAGATGTCTGTAAATTTTTCCTCTTATTTCCTGAATGCAGAACGGCTCGGG
>NW_021680408.1:621775-690099 GCF_001412515.2 Diachasma alloeum | reverse complement strand
GGGGGGGGGGGGGAGGGTCGTTCAAGTAGATTTACCTCACCGAGACGCCTGTAATATTGCGTTTGAGGGAGATACATCGCATTTGAGGCGCTCACGAGACTCGGGGAATGTGAAATTATCGGAGATATAAATTCAATTATTTTAGAATCCGTATGGCGAGGGATGGGTAATCGCCTGTTTGATAACTCCGTAATGTTGAAGTGGGGGAAGTGGTGGAGGGCATGTTTCCAAGGGAGTTTTGGCATTTTTTCAGAGGACTGGATTAAATTCACTCGGCATTCCTGAGGTTAAATTGAAATGTTAGTTTTTACGTCAGATTTTGCGCTTTTGAAGGGAAATTTCATTATTTTAATTTGCCAATAGGTTTTTATTCTAGAATTTTTATTGAGTTTTTTTTATTCTGTTTTTTCTTTCATCAAGAAAATCAAACAAAAAGCGTGGAAAAGTTGAGCCGAGAAAATTATATAGGAAATATCTCGATAGAATAGTGTAGAAAAATCAAATTTTATTGAACTTTTTTGCAGAATATTTTCCATTGAATATTTCAATGGAATCGGCCAAAAAATAGTAGAAAGTTCAATGGAAATCCATTAGAAGTGTTTTTCTACTCCGAAAAATGTTTCATTTCAATCGAATAGAAAATTTATTTGAAATTTTTTGCTTGTTTCAAAAAAAAGGATTTATTTATAATTAATAAAGAATTTATTAACTTCAAATAAATTTTAATTAAGTTCAGAGTAAAAATGTGTTCAATTCAAACAAAGAAATTTTCTTGAAATTTCAGTGGAACTTCTAAAAATTTCCGAAAAGTGTACACGGAGAGAAATATTCAGTAAAAATTACGGAACAATTCACGTAATCCGCAATGGGGAATCGTTTTCCGGTAATTTTTATACGAATGGAAGAGAAGAAATCTGAAACGTTCAGTGAATTTTCAGGTTCATCACCTAACAAAGTACGAAATTGTCACGTAATTTTTCCCGAAGAAGTAAAATCTTACAGAAACTTGCCGACTTATTATGCCTTCAAAATAAAAAATTCTTGAACGTTCAACAATTTTTATGAAGCTGGTGAGTTATTTCTACGTTCCGTTCCGTAAAATTTCTCAATCGTTGGGGAAAAATTACGGAACGATTTGTTGTCCCCACGGCGGTGAGTCATCAGACGGGTGGTTAATTTTTACGGAACAAATCGTAGAATTTACGTGGCGATTCGTACAATTTCATTTCCAACTTACACTTTTTATTGAATTTTACTTCGCTTGCGAATTACCTTTCGAAACGTCATTTTTACGTTTTCTTTCTGGTAATTTTTATTGAATTTTTCTCTCCGTGAATTGAAAAGTTCAGCTAAAAATTGTTAGCAATGTACAAGAAAAATCTTTATTTATTATCAATGATTATTTTTCGAACCCAAATATCGGGCAATATAATTGGTCCATTCGACATCACGTGGTACAAGCTACACGGTTTTCAACTGATAATTTTTTGATAATTTTCTCTGGTAGTTGCTATATAAAAAACAAAACATCATGCAGTCGAATTAACCCCTCGTCAAACTGACATATTGAATTCAATTGTGTCGTTGTGTTAATTATACAATTTTCGTTTCTCAATTGTGAGTTTCGTCTCATGGTCCAATTATATTGCCCGACATTTGGATGGGAAAAATAATCCCCCGACTACCACACGAGCTTCAAAATTAATCGGGCATTTTCCTCAAGGTTCCCTATATACAAACGAAGTCGTCAAGTTTTTCAGGAAAAATCACTCGTGCTTCGCACTCGTGATTTTTTAACCTGAAAAACTTGACTCCTTCGTTTGTTTGCAACGAACCTATCGGAAAATATCCGATAATTTTGAAGCTCTTATGGTATTACAAGTGACCAATTTAATTGGATCAAATAAAGGTTTATTAATTAAAAAAAAATGATTTAATATAAACGAAACCCCAAACACAGATTTGTTTTTTTATTTGAATGAAATAAATCATTTTTCCGACTGTAGAGCCTGTCCATTCTAAATAATTAATACACTACATTATTAAAAACATTCCACAGCAATTGTCGCAATTGCAACTCCGTATTCCCCATTGATCCTGAAGTATCCCCCACTGAGCATTCCCCCTCAAATGTCCCAAATTAATCAACAAACTTCCCTGACAAAATCACCGGAGCATTTCTGCAAATTACCAAAATTACAATAACAGCGTACAATCAATTTATCAAAACTCAGTTATTAATTCAGTCATGTTATAAATTCCCATTGAATATCCTCCAGAATACCAAAATGAATTCGGAAAAAAGAGAATCCGAAAAAATTGTCCCATTAATGAGATATAATCCAGACTGCACGAATGGTGGAATGAAATGACGCAATTAATTAGCGGAATTAGCAGTTGGTGGTTTTGGCCAGTGTAACCGAGGGTGAGTGTACGGTATGGATGGGAATGAGTGCTCATGGTTGTGAAGCCTTCGAGCGTAAATATAGTGCATAGCTTAAAGAGCCAGTGAGAGGTACACGCTTGTATGACTGTACATAATTATCCCCCACTAAAATTCACCTTTTCATTTTTTTCATTTTCATTTCCACTTCAAAGAGCCTGAATTCCTCTGCAATTTTCTCTAATTTAATGATGTCCTCTTGCATATCAAGTGCGACGTTGATGTTGAAAGGTGTAGGTATTTTTTTTTTCGTCCCTTTGATGAAAAAAAGTGACGCAATTGTTCCGGAAAAAGTCATGTGGAACATTGTGGCAAAATGAAACAAAGAGATGGAGGGAAAAAATAGGGGGAAAAAAGTTTGTTTTTTGGGTGCATTCAGAAATGTAATGGTTTGATTCGATTGGCACCGATCGTCAAGCATACTTCATCGAAATTTCCGATGGCCTTGTGGGTATGCTCCGCGCCAAACCATCGAGTTTGCGTGCGTCCACGCGTGAGTGATCAAAAGCTTCTATGATTGGTTGCATCAATGCACCCGTAAAATCACGTTGCAAAACGACACAGTATTCAATTTCACCGCGGATCCATTCCAATCGCCATTATCAGACATCAGTGGATACAAAACTAACGTATTCATTTGAAGTAGATGCACTTGAGAATGCAATTATTTGAAATTATTTCCATTCGGATGGATGCGTGGGGTTTCTGGTTCGTTTTGTTGGTAACGAACGGGGGGATTGGGTTGCACTGGGCTACATTTTGATTTTCGATGGAAACGATTGAGACTGGGATAGCGTATACGGAGCGAAAAATTTAATAAAAAGTACCAGAAAAAACGGAAAAATAACGTTTCGAAATGTAATTCGCGAGCGAAGTAAAATTCAATAAAAAGTGTGAGCCGGAACAGAAATTGTACGAATCGCCACGTAAATTCTACGATTTGTTCCGTAAAAATTAACTACCCGTCTGATGACTCACCGCTGTGGGGACAACAAGTCGTTCCGTAATTTTCCCCCAATGATTGAGAAATTTTAGAGCACGGAACGGAGAAATAACTCACCAGCTTCATAAAAATTCTTGAACGTTCAAGAATTTTTGATTTCAGAGCCATAATAAGTCGGCAAGTTTCTGTAAGATTTGACTTCTTTGGGAAAAATTACGTGACAATTTCGTACTTTGTTCGGTGATGAACCTGAAAATTCACTGAACGTGAATCCCTCCTTACCTGAAGAAAACCACCCAGACACGTCGTTGCGTTTGCCAAGACACCGACTTTGAATTTCTTGAATCTCACTCGCAATATCCAGTCCCTCGGTGTACCACGGAATGCCCTGAATCGGTACCAGCAGGTCAATGGCTTGCCCCAGGTATCCGGTGTCACTGCTGGACTAGACACATCCTCGTAAATGTCCACCGTTTTGTTGCAGTGATCTCGTTCCGCTGGAAAAGTACATAGTCTTTTTTACTGGGTTGATATCGTGCCCGAGCGCTGTTTGCTATAAAATTCTTATCAGTCTTCCCTGGGATGTCGAAAATTTGCGAACATGAGAGAGAATATTTCCATTGAAATTGACGGGGATTTAATTTTCTTTGTGAAAAACTGGGGTTATCAATTCCTTTCTAAAAAAATCATGAACAATATCTCGAATAGGAAACGAGAACTCGAATGTGGCGGAAATCTCCAACGAGTGGAAAAATGGGAAAAAATTCACCTAAATAGTTAATAATTCACACCGTCTGGTGTGAATTATCCGCCTCTTGACCCAAATATTTCGTTGCTGTCGAAAGCAGAACAATTATTCATGTTTGAGACTTTCAAATTCGAACCAAACAAATTCTTTTTTGGCAATTTTCAACTAGCGATTTTGTTGGCCCAAACAAGACTTGTTTGACGTGTTTGTTTTTCTCTCAGTGCACTTTAACGTTTGTGATAAAAGGAATTTCATTGTAATTATGATATGCATGACATACCTGTATAAATATATATGGAACAATTGAAATTAATAAATAAAGTACTCTCTATCGCTACGGAGAGAACAAAATGGCGATGATTAAATGGAAAACAATTGTCAATGCAATCCCAGAGTTTCAAGAACTTCTCTACATTAGAAAAGTTACTCAAACTCCCCAAAAAAATAAGTCGGAACCATTCCTCCACTTTTCACTCTATAAAATGGAAAAATACCTGGGAACGTTCCTGAATTGTACTTGAGCAATTTTAAATCCCAAAAAAATCAAATACAAATTGCCTCAAATCCCCATGGAGAATTCAAAGCCACATCCACGTACGTTCGACATAATAAGATTGACGCGTCTACAGCCCGAGGGAAACGTGACACAGGAAGCCGTTTTTACCCGTGAACACATTTCGTAACGCTTGAAATATATTTTTTTCTTGCCATCGGTGTGGGCGAAATATTATTCCTATTTCAGTATATCTCCTCGTCACTGAAATTTGGTGGTAGATTCCGAAAAACTAGAAAAGGGCCCTGGAAATCAGTGGTATATTGCAGTGTTAAAAAATTTTGTCTGAAATTTCCGATACACTTTTCGGAAATTTATATTAAATTTAAGTATCACTGAGATTTCAAGGAAGTTCGTCATCGAAAATTTAGAATTCAATTCCATTTTTCGCTGAAAAGGAATAAAAAACCAGAAAATTTCGGTAAATATATTCTTGAATTTTCAGGACCGTGACACTGAATGCGATTTAGGGAGAAAAATCACGAAATTTCAGATTTAACTGAAAATTCAATGTAATTTGGCACTGAATATTTATATTAGATTGGAAATTCAAATAAATTAACGAATTCTCGTCTTTATGAAACTGGTAATGAAACCTGTAATTTCATGATTTTTTCCCCTAAATCGCATTCAGTGTCACTGTCCTGAAACTTAGTACTCAACTGTCCATGAAATTTCATTTTTTTCCAACAGTATAGTCCGAAAATTAGAGATGGGTTTCTAAAAATAAATGATATTACTCATGATTCACATCTCTCAATAAATGCGTGACATGTTCCTGAAAATTGAAGCCTTTTGCTTCCGAATAGAAGCATTGGAATCTTTCAAATTTGAGATTTGAATTTTTCGTGTTATATCGACCCATTATGATCCAAAAAATTCGAAAATGCAATTTTTAGACCGTGTCCGTACGTAAACAAATTTTTCTTCGATTGTTTGCTAATAATTCCCTGGAATTGAATCTTTTTTCCCCTCAAATGTAGGTATTGTTAAGCCCTATCAATCGTCATTAACTAAAATTAAATTCATTCGTTAATTTTTTTAATGTTTTAAATTTTTCAAAAAGTGTTTTGTTCACGATAACTAAAAAAATATTGTGAATTGATTGAATGATGGCTAAAAAAAGTTGTTTGGTGTCCTTCTGACCGACTTCGAAGACAAAAGCGATAGCAATAATCGTTATTTTGATTTATTTGAAAATTTGCAAAAATTCAGTATTTTTTGAAAATCTGAATTCTCGGGATATCTTTGGATATTATGCATTGAATTCAATGTAATAAATTCAATCATAGCTTAATATATTTGTTTTATGCCATTAACTCAAAGTTAAAAGATGATTACGATAGCTACATTGGTTGATTTGATTTTTTATGATGATTGTTGAAAATTTCGAATTTTTCATGAATTTCCCTGAATGCGAGCTTTCTGATGGTTTCTTCAAATGTGATGTTTCAAATTCATTCAAGTATGTATAAATACAATTCTTTTATCAACATTTTATCGCAGGACTGAGGGGAAAGATAGAACCGCAAAAAGGACAATCGATTGTATAGAAGAAAGGGATAATAAGAATAATCATGTTGATAACGTTCAACTAACTTAAAAATCTGACAAAATTAGTTAAAAAGAAATCTTATTCAATTTAATAAAATAAAATAAACAATGAATTATACATGATAGAAGGAAATAATGTGCAAAATGCCCATTCGGTAGCATATTGCTAATTTATTAGCAATTTCCCATTTGTTTTTCTTTGTGTTATTTCAAAATTCAGTGCTAGAAAGTTTCATTCCGCACATATCCTACTTTATTCCTTTGCTACAAAATTGTATCATGAATACCCCAATTCACAATCTCACCGGCGAAAGCACCCCTGATGGTGATCTTGACTTCTGAACTTAGTTCGGATATATGCAAAGCACGTTCATCCTGATTATCACTGGCTGACTTACTGAAAGTTATATGAGCAACATGACAAATGCTTTGCACCTGTCCGAGTCAGCACATTGTCAAAAGTACGAGCAAAGATGAGAGGAGCTGAGGGGCAGTGAGTGTGGTTACTAAGTGAATAGGTGATCGTGCGAATAGTATATTGTGCCCCTAGGGAGTAAAAGTATTTTCTGACGAATGTGACGTTATAACCCGAGCCGAAGGCGAGGGACAACGTCCCATACAACTCGATTAGATTCGGAATTCTATTTTTAACTTCCCGACCCGAAGGGAGGAAGTTATTGTAATGACCCCGAAAATCGAATGTGGAAATTTAAGCATTTCTCCACGTTTCATGACCTTTGGAACCACTTCTGACCCTTTTCAGGTACCTATCTGTATGTGTGGATGTGTGTATGTGTGTGCGTACGTCTGTGACAAAAATTTTGTGCCACGATTCCTCCTGAACAAACGATGCGATTTGACTTTTATTTTTTTAATCGCTGTATTTTCATGTGACTTGAACCTGATTAGATTATGGAGACGATCGTCTCAGCGTTTCTCCAGTTTTTTCCAAAAAACATTTGGAAAAAAGTCGAAAATTAGCGTTTTTTTGTAAACGAGACCATTTCTCCGTGCATAACGATGCGATTTCAAGTTTTTTTTGTTAGAAACGATGAATCTTGATATAACGCACAAATCATGGAATACTGGAAGACATTTAATCAGCAGTTCACTAGCTTTTTTCGAAATCGATATACATTCAAGAAACAATTTTACTTTTTTGATAAATTACATCTTTTCTCGATGCGGAATACGGCGATGTGTGTGCATGGGAGTGTGTGTGAGTGCGAGCACGCGCACGGATTTTCTTGTCTTCTATTGGTATTTCCTCGGAGAAATGTGAGAAAACGATTGAATAAATAGATAATAAAAAAATTAATGAAAGAAAAAACAAATGGTCGGGAAGTTATTGGTGCGACCCGTAATGGGTCACATCCAATTCCACCAACCCCTACCGGTCATACCCTAAAGAGGGAGCGCGCGAAGCGCGCGACCGGGCCTGATTTTTTTTCTATATTTAATTATCGTGGCCCGAGCCGAAGGCGAGGGTTATAACGTCACATTCGTCAGAAAATACTTTTACTGCCGTGTGGCACACGATATTTTATACCTCGAGGACTGAAAACCGCGATTTAACCGAGCGAAGCGAGGTTAGAATCGCGGTTTTCCGTCCCTAGAGGCATAAAAAATATTTAGAAAGAGCTGTAGTTGAGGTTGTTTAAAGTAGCTCTACCCTTACGGTAAATTCAAAGATTATTGAAAACTGCAAAAAAACTGAAGACAACTCGATTAGATTCGGAGTTCTAATTTTTTTCTATATTTAATTATCGTTTTGGTTTTTCAAAGAAGAAATGTTTTTCCATTGTAATCAAAGATTAAAATCCGATTTTTTTTTCATTAAATGTGAAAAAATCAACAATTTTTTTGACACCTCATAAAAAATAATCCACTGTTTTGCAAAAAAGTTTTATTATTTATTTATAAGAGGGAAATGTTTGAAAAAATATGAATATTTTGCGAAATTTAATTTAGATAATACAATAAATTTCTTTAAAAATTGAAAATCAATTAGAATAATTCGACTTTAGTCAATATTATTTCTTTCACATCCTAAAAAACATTTGAATAAAATGAAAATTTTTCTGAATTTCAAGAATGAATTCAGATGTTTAGTCACCTGTTCGTCTGAATTTCAGACAAATTTTCATTTTATTCAGACGTTCGTTTTTTAGTGCCTGAAAAAGTCTACAAAAGGTGTGTGAAATTCAGACATTCGTTTTTGCTGTGCGGGTACGCAATGTATAGTACACATCAGCATAACCCCCGGCCACCGGTGAATGATTACCGTATTTTAGTCGGTCACATACACAGCGAGGTAAAACCATAACCATGACTGCAGATATAGAAAAAAAAAGTAGTTCGTGCGTCAGGGGAGCAAAACAAAACAACCGAATATCGTGTATTATATTGCCCTGGATTTCAGCGCGTGTGACACGACCCACTCGTCGCGAATGTCCTGTTTTAGTCGTTTGATGCATAATGCACCATGGTAAACGGCGAAGAGTCATACAAGAGGGAAAAACCTGAACAAAAAACTTTTTCATGGTTATGGTGGGCATTACACAAACAACTCCTAGCATGACCTAAATTTTCTATTGAAAGATCTGAAATATGTAAAATGATGAAATCATCAGATGCTTTTGTTCAATTCAGTTCTATCTCTCTATATTGTAAAAATCCAAATCGACTTCTGGTGATGAAAATTTGATACCCAAAATTAAGACTTCAAAATTAAGGAACCTCATGACGCTCAATCTAAGCCTCGTGACCTTTATTCTGATCCTCATGGTCCTTATTCCGACTCTTCTGGGTCTTATTCTGACCCTCATGACCCTTATTCTGACTCCCGTGACCCTTATGACCCTTATACTGACCCTCATAATCCTTATTCTGAACCTCATGATCCTTATTACCCTCATGGCCCTCAATCTACGCCTCGTGACCTTTATTCTGATCCTCGTGGACCTTATTCCGACCCTTTTGAGCCTTATTCTGACCCTCATGGCCCTTATTTTGACTCTCGTGACCCTCATACTGACCCTCATGATCCTTATTCTGACCCTCATGACCCTCAATCTAAGCCTCATGACCTTTATTCTGATCCTCGTGGACCTTATTCCGACCCTTTTGAGCCTTATTCTGACCCTCATAGCCCTTATTTTGACTCTTGTGACCCTCATACTGACCCTCATGATCCGCATTCTGACCCTCATGACCCTCAATCTAAGCCTCATGACCTTTATTCTGATCCTCGTGGATCTTATTCCGACCCTTTTGAGCCTTATTCTGACCCTCATGGCCCTTATTTTGACTCGTGACCCTCATACTGACCCTCATGATCCGCATTCTGACCCTCATGACCCTCAATCTAAGTTTCATGACCTCTACTGATCCTCATGGACCTTATTCCGACCCTTTTGAGTCTTATTCTGACCCTCATGGCCCTTATTGTGACTCTCGTGATCCTCATACTGACCCTCATGACCCTCAATCTAAGTCTCATGACCTTGATTCTGATCCTCATGGCCCTTATTCCGATGCTTCTGAGCTTTATTCTGACCCTCATAACCCTTATTCTGACTCTCGTGACCCTTATTACCCTTATTCTTAACCTCATTACCCTTATTTTGCCCCTCGTGGGTCTTAATTTCGAGTACCAAATTTTTATCATCAGAAGTCGATGTGGATTTTTATAACACCGAGAGATAATAATGTATGAAGCCCATCGGGCGTGCTGCCCTATTTTTTCCTCAATCAACGGCTCGATGTCTCCACCCACTCGAAGACACCACTTACAAACTTCACCCCCCCTCAAGTACTAAAGAATCGCTCTCAAATTACGTAGAACACTCTCCTCGCCGAGACCAATGTTCCTAGTTCAAGAACTATTTCTCCTTCGTGCATGCCCTCTATCCATGAATGATTGGCGCTCATTTTCCTCCTCATATCGAACAAAGAAACTTTGATGGCCGGAAGTAATCTCCGTCGAGCCGTCGAAAAGATGCAGAGCAGTGTGAGGGGTGACCCGGACGAGGTCAGCAGTCGAAAAGCCGAGAAAAATACCCCCTCCGTTATACTTTTGGCTTACCCTCGGAAATGCGAACGAATCGATACTCGACCTCCTTCCGTTACACTGGATATCCTATCTCACATGTGAAAGCATTTTCACTCCTCAATTCAATATGGAGTCCCCAGTTGTGACAATCAAATCTCTCGTCAGCAGTTGTCGTCCAGGGACTTTGCAACTCTAATCTCGTCAATCTGTCATTGCGCACACTTGGCGTTGCATAAATCCCAAAGCCCATGCGATATTTATCGACACTTTGAGTGCTTACGCCCATTCATTTGAGTGGCAATAAAAACGAAGCCAATATATTTTCACGAATCCAATGAAACTGGCGAGATGAGGAGAAAAAAAAGTTGAGAGAAGGAAAAAATCGCCGGCAAAAAGAGGTGTCAAAATACACAAAACGTGATGCAGGTGTGTGAGCCCGAGTACGTGTATACTTTAAGACCAACGAGACGGGAATACGACCCAGCGACTCGTAAAACTTGAGTGAGAAAAAAAAATAAAGTAGATGAAGGGAAAAAAATGCGATGGAAAAAAATGTTGGAGGACTATAGTGTGTGAGAAGTACTTGAGCTCGGACATTCTAGCCTCGGCCACTGCGATAAAACTTGAACGAGGTTGCCGTTCGACTTTACAAGTCAATTCACGGAGCATTTGACGGGAAAAGGACTTGGTCAGGCGTTTCAAACTTCGTTAGACTGTATCCACTGTTCTCTTTCATTCTCTCTTCAACCCTAGGCTCTAAAATTTTTATATCTTCCCGTTTTTTTTTGCTTTTTTTCGACAAATATTTGAGGAAGAAATGTGTCCAGTTGTCTGTGAAACGTGTTGAATAATCCGAATTGTAGGTTCGAGTGAAAACCATAGCATTTATCGCCTCTGGCAATTGAATTTCTTCTTTTTCATAGTTTCATTTTTCGTCTCGCTATCTCTATTATGAATTTTTCGGGTTTATTCAAGGGAAACAGGATAAAAGTTGGGGGGCGAGATTAACAGCTACAGTGAAACAAAAATGTTACTGGGTTGTAAAAAAATTGAAAGTTTCCTCTTGACTGGGAATTGGACACAAAAAATGGATATATGTGTATACAGGGGAGAGTTTCACAACAGCACGAATGTGGGTCACCAAGAGAATCGATCGATCGATGGACATTATTCAATTTTTCTTCTCCTTTTTTCCGCCTCCACCTCAGTTTTCTTTTTTATATTTTCCCTCGATTCAAGTCATCCCGGTCCACTTTTTTGCCGCGTTAACGATTTTTTTTTCTTTTGTCTTATTTTTAATATAAGTTATGCGGTATATGTAACCACTCAGCGTTTTATTATTACATCGGAGGAGGGGAAATTCAATGGCCATTGTTGACGATATATCGCTGAGATGCTTATGGAGATGAAGATAAATAGTAATGCTACCGAGAAGGTTTCAAATTCAGTAGCGAAGTGGTAAAATGGTTTAGTTGACTCATCTCCCAGTTGAGTTTTTGAGGAATATTTCCGAATCTAAGGGAGATAGCGAAATTTTCGTAATTATATTGTTTGAAACGCAACTAAAATTCCAGAACATTCTGGTCGACCATCGGCCTACTTCGAAAATCTCCGGGACCCTTCGAGTCATCAGTCATAAGTCACCGAAACACGCGCGAATCAGTTTAGGCTTAGCCTCTCACCGTACAAGTCTATCTCGGGCAAATCACCTGTACAAGTTTTATATCGCACCTCACCGAGTACAGTAGCTCTTTGAACCTCACCTAGCTCACTAGTAATCAAGTACATCACCGGTCTTTGTAAGATCACCGTTTTGTTCAGTACATCACCTCTGTTGATTAAATTCAGCCTAAAGTCAGTGACTCAACGAATTTACAGTGAAAGACAATCATCAATTTAATTAGACATTCAACTATTAAAATTTCCAAAGAGTGTAAATAGTTTTGACAAAGTGGTTCGATCCCACAAAATAAAGTGTGGTTTTTAAATCCGGCTCATCAGTAATTTTCCCAACAACTCCCTCCACATTTTCATCCCACATCCACCCAAAATTTAGTCATTCACCAAACATATATTTATTGTAGCTCTCAATCGGCTCTACAAAAAAGGTTACAACAAAAATTTTGCTGTCTCCCTTGGATTCCGAGATATTCATTGAAAAATGGTCAATAGTCAAAATTGACTTGTACCGTTTTACCACTTCGCTACTGAATTGTAATTAAATTGATTGCGTGGGAACTTGCTGCGAGCTTAAATAATTAGATGACTTCATCAGATAATCATGAATATGGCAGGGAGTATTAGTGGGGGGAAAGAGAGAGTTGGTAAATGTTCGATATTTTTTGTGAGTGGTGGGACTGACGGGAGTTGGAGGTTGATTAATTATTATAGGGGGATGGACAGAGAGAAAGTTTTTGTTTTCAGGGATCTGCGATTTTCTGAAACTTAAAGAGTGAGAAATTCTGGAATCAAGTCGTTTTGGCCTTAAATTTCAGTGATTGAATGTTTGAGATTTAAGGTTGGAAGCGAGGTTAGAATCATGGTTTATCGGGCCTGACAGGATGAAAGAGAATTTTTGAAATTTCAAAAAAAGAGTTTAGGGCGGATTGAGCCACTGAACATCACAGGCACAATTTACCCTAGTTTCAGATAACTATACTGCATATAAATTTATTAATCATTTCTATTTTCAATATTCATCCTGCGGGGCAAATTATCATTAATTCTTCATGACTTATAAAAGCTCGTTATTTCTATTGAATCGACATCTGCAGATATTCTGGAAATTCCATTAAAGTGGCTCACACCAACGTCACTCAATATTCCTTTTTTTGCGCATGAATATTTCAATCATTCCGTGTCCAAGAATACTCGTTCGGATGAAGCTCAGTAAAATTCGAGAGAAAAAACTTGAAAGTTTCATGCCCAAGAATTCTCACAGAAAAAATCCTCCTCTATAAACAAGTGGATAATTGCATTTGTTTTTATAAATTAATATAGTTATTCTAAAAAAAACTCCAACTTTTCAGCCATTTGCGGTCATTTTCTAACGACTTTAATACATACTCAAATTTATAAAAAATTGACAATATGAAAAATTTCCATTTTTGCCAACGATTCGGACGCCCAAGGATTAACGGACTCCAGAGGTATTAGGCGATTTTTTTCATAAATTTACATGATTATTTTTTCCAATTTACTGGAAATCGTGTTACAATAAGACTGTCTTTCATTTTGTTTTTTTGTTTATCTCTCTATATGTATATTATAACAACCCAAATCGACTTCTGGTGATGAAAATTTGGTACTCGAAATTAAAACTCCAAAATTAAGGGTCATGAGGGTCAGAGTAAGGGCCAAAATAAGGTTCACGAGGATTATATTAAAGGTCACGAGGGTCATATTAAGGGTCATGAGGATCAGATTAAGGGTTACGAGGGTCAGAATAAGGGTCATCAGGATGAGGATTAGGGTCAAGATTGTCAGTGGTTTCGAGGGTCAAAATAGCGGTCTCGATGGTTAGTTTAAGGGTCACATGGGTTATATAAGGGTCATGAGGGTTAAAATAAGGGTCATATGGGTCAGATTAAGTGTCATGAGGGTTAGAATAAATGGTATAAATAAGGGTCATATGGGTCAGATTAAGGGTCCAAATAAAGGTAGCAAGGGTCACATTAAGGGTCTAAATAAGGTTCACAAGGATCAGATTAAGATCTGGATAAGGGTCAAAAGGATCACAGTAAGGGTCCAAATAAGGGTCACAAGGATCACAGCAAGGGTCCAAATAAGGGTCACAAGGATCATAGTAAGGTTCCGAATAAGGGTCACAAGTATCACAGTAAAGGTCCCTTATTAAATAAGGGTCACAAAGATCACAGTAAGGGTCTAAATACGGGTCACAAGGATCACAGTATGGGTCCATAAGGGTCATAAAGGTCAATAAGGGTCAAAAGGATCATAGTAAGGGTCCAAATAAGGGTCACAAGAATCACAATAAGGGTCCAAATAAGGGTCACAAGGATCACAGTAAGGGTCCAAATAAGGGTTATGGAGGTCAGAAACTAAGGGCTATAAGGGTCAGAAAAAGGATCGAGGGGGTCACAGGGGGATTGGTGATCGGAGCGAGCAGGGGGCGTAGCCCCCTAATGCGGAGTAAACTATTGCCCCTGAGTTTGAGCACTTACAAACCTTCCATTCGGAAGCAAAATGCAGCTATCCACTTGTTTACCCTAAATTTCAGAATCAATGTTCTCACAGTGCAGCAGTGAATAATAAAATCGCGAAATAGTCAGTGTGAAATGCCTCAATTAATCTCCCACAGAATTTGATATTCGAATATTTTCGATTCACAATACCTCGAAAATTTCCGTTCAATTGAATAAAACCCTTGCTTCCGAAATATTCCCGACATATCAATTTTATACATTATAATTTTCATAGTATCCGCTCCTATTTCCAATTCTGAAACTTCTCTCCTCTTTTTCCCCCCCAATAAATGCCATAAAATACGAGATATGGAATTTTAATTGATCATGGTCCCGGATGAGCGCTGGAAGCGCTGCGAATAGTCCATTGAGAATACCCGATAACCCTGGAAATTTAACGGACACAGTCCCCGGATGCTCATTGTAACGCTCGAAAAATATTCAAATAATTTAATAACACTGTTGGGTTTTAAGCTGAACGAGGGTAAGAGAACGATCGGCGTCGGTGGAAATCACCGGGGGCCGCGGGGGGGGGAGTAACTCTGTTATCACCAGCACATATCGTTGGGCTGAATGTTCGATAAAATTTTCATGCGCACGTGAGGCGAGTGTCAATGTGCTTATCGTTAGATGTTTCAGTTCGTGAAAAAAAAACATTCTGTTGAACAATGAAACTGNGGGGGGGGGGGGGGGGGGGGGGGGGGGGAGTAACTCTGTTATCACCAGCACATATCGTTGGGCTGAATGTTCGATAAAATTTTCATGCGCACGTGAGGCGAGTGTCAATGTGCTTATCGTTAGATGTTTCAGTTCGTGAAAAAAAAACATTCTGTTGAACAATGAAACTGAAGAATCATTCTCAGATCCCTGATAGGAGTTTACCTTCGTGACTTGACTTTTTTCGACTTCAACGGGTAGGGGAGCAGGTGCCCTTAGCGCTCAGCTAAGGAAGAGTGATGATTCTTGCATCTAATTCGGAGCTTTGGGAAAAGACGAAAAAAATTCTAATATGTGAAAGATATTTACGTCAGGCAATATTTTCTCTTCAATCGCTTAACTGTCTTCAGGGGATTGTTACAGGTTCATTCGGAAGCTTACACGGAGAAAATTAATTGGTGATTTTCACCAAGTATTATAGTTGATGAATTTCACCAACTAGTTGTTGAAAAAATGAATTAGCAACCAGTTGTTGAATTTCAACAACAACGTGGTGAACTTTTACAACTATTTAATTAAAATTCAGAAAAAGATTTTTCACTTTCATTCAACAACCATTTCAATAGCGAAGCGGTAAACCGGGGCAAGTCGATTTTGACTTTTGATCAATTTTAGGTAAATCTCTCAGAATCTAAGAGAGATAGCAAAATTTTTCTCATGACCTTTTTTATAGCCCCCAACTGGCTCTACAAAAAAGGTCATGACAAAAATTTTTCTATCTCTTCTAGATTCCGAGATAGTCGTCAAAAAGTAGTCGATACTCAAAATCGACTTAACCCGGTTTTCCGCTTCGCTTCTGATTTGTTAAATTTTCAATAAACGTTGGTCGATTTATTTGATGGATTAAATTTAACAAGGAATTGTAGATTATTGCGGAAATATCTTCAAGGGGAGACATTTATCGATTGTCAACATATAAATGATTGCGGGATTATTTCTAAATGTATACATGCCCTCACCATCTAGTTTGGTAGTCAAAATTGATTAAATGAAATTGAAAAATCTTTTCTGACTTTCAATTAATTAGTTGTTAAATTTCACCGACTAATTGTTGAAATTCACCAACTAGTTGATAATTTTCCCGTGTACTACCCATTGAATTGGTAGAAAAAAAAAGAAATAGACTAATAACGCAAAAAGTAACGGTCACATGCCTTCTGTCGAACAGGCTCGAACCCCTGCTTGTTCTAGCATCAAATCCACGCAGGCCATATTTATTTACCTTTTGTCCACGTTTTTAGCGTAATAGAAAAACACCCACAGAATTACCAAAATCAATATATCCAGCCAAAAAATACAGCAAATATTTGTTGTCAACGAAAAATCCACTACTGCGCATCAATCAATGCATTCGTTCCATTTATTCGTCGGTTTTGATTTTGCAGGAGTACATTTTTTTATTGTCTGAACGATCGACAGCGTGATAATTCGCAGTGCGTCAATATAGAACCCAGAATTGTTGCATTGAGCTTTACTGCACAATAGGCACCAATTAACTCTCGGAATATGAAAGGTTTCAGGGTAAAGCTACATTGGTGGTGTTAATTTCATAGTTTGCTGCAATTCTCGTACGGATGGAGATGTTTGTGTAATCAAAAATCATTTCCTATTTTTTGAAATGTGTCACAGAGACCAGAACAGAGTTAGAGGGATTCGTTCGGTTGTTGGATGAATGATATTCCGTGCACGGAGAGAAAAGTTGAATAAAAGTTAGGGTGGGTGGTGCATGCACCGCCCACCTAAGGGAGATGAGTCTTTTTTTCCAGCCTCACACTGTACGAGGAGTCGTAACCGGTCAGAATGGGTTCTTCGAGGTGGTTACTCGAAGATGTGAAGAGAACAGATTTTTTATTAACATTAAACATATTTAATTATGTAATTCAATTGCCATCGGTCAGTGAGCGATGGAATCGAACTTTGAGGGTAATACCGTCCGGCATGCGCCCAATACCGTCCACCTTTTTTTCATGAATTTTTTTGAGCAATGCAGACCAACTGTTATAATTTTTCCTATTTTCATCCTTCGTTTCCATTCTTTGTTTGTTTTGATGTTTCCACGGGAAAAAATTGAGAATTTCTGTTGAAATTACTTGTTATCAAATATTTTGTTTGGTAATTTTTCTCCATCTTTTTTTTATATCGGGGCATTTTGCAAGGTCTCATTGAAATAATGGATTCTGCATAATCATCGGTATTTTGGAGGAAAATGAAATAACGTTTCATGGAATGAACTATTGTCAGGTGATAGTGCTGAATCGCCAAGTCAATATGAATATGCGAGTTCTCCAGACGCCGCAGTGGAACGATGCCACTCAAGTCAGACATCTGGATGGAACCCGCGTGCAGTCCACTAGGAGACTGCACTCGAAGAAATGGTTTATTGGAATCAAATGAAAATAGGGATGGTCATTAATATTAATTTCTTTAATATTAAAAGGATTTTTCCGACTTACATGGATCAAGGTTTAAATATAGTAATAGAAATATAAAAATAGCAAAATAATTGATAACCTAAATTTCCAATTGATAACGAATTAAATATTTAAAAATATGGAACTGTAAATTTTCTTTTAAGTAGATAATACTTAATTTTTTATAAAGGATTTCCGATTATCCAAGTAATCGTAAACTTTTCTACCTCAATTACTGATTAATGAATAATTCAAAATTTGACTATTTAAATTCATGATTACTTCAATAATAAAAATTTTAAGGTGATATTAACTAATACACTAATTAATAATTTAAAAATAATTATAATTAATGGATATGGCTATCCCTGAATGAAAATCTCGATTTAAAATTTTTCATTTGCTTCAAAAGATGAAATTTAATTGTATCAAATAAACAATTTATTAATTTCAATTATCACTGATTTTTATCAGTGTAATCAGCAGCGAAGCGGTAAACCGGTTTAAGTTGACTTAGCTCTTTGCTGAGTTTTCGAAGAATATCTCCGAATCTAAGAGAAATAGTAAAATCTTCATTATGACCTTTTTTGTAGCTCTCAATTCGCTCTACAAAAAAGGTCGTTACAAAAAATGACTATCTCCCTTAGGTTCCGAGATATTTATCAAAAACTGATCAATTGTCTAAATCGACTTAGACCGGTTTACCGCTTCGCTCCTGAAATTTGGTGATACGTCCAAACGTCCCGGTTCATAAATAATAGAACACCTCCCTTTCACATAGCGCAATTCACCAACATTTTCTACACGGAGAGAAATATTCAAGAAAAATTACGGAACATTTCACGTAATCCGCAAGCGAGAATCGTTTTCAGTGAATTTCTATAGGAATATAAGAGAATAAATGTGAAACGTTCAGTAAATTTTCGGGTTTGTTACCGAAAAAATACGAAAAAGTCACGTAATTTTTCTGGATGTTGTAAAATCTAACAGAAACTTCAAGACTTATTATGCCTCAGAACATGAAAATTCTTGGATGTTTAAGAATTTTTACGAAAAGTTCCGGAAAAATTACGGAACGTGTTGGTAAAATCTCCCCCTCACGGTGACTCATGGCTAGCCGTGAGGCGTCGGAGGGATGAGTAATTTTTACGGAATAGATCGTAGAATTTACGTGACGATCGACACTTTTTATTGAATTTTACTTCGCTCCCAGATTACGTATTTTTTCTGGTAATTTTTATTGAATATTTCTCTCCGTGTAACAAATTTTTCTTCAATCCCTCTCCGTGTAAATTCCCCAAGAAGTGCTCAGTTCAGTCTTGATACACTCTACTAACAACTTGGATCTCCATACCGAGTGATTTCACACCTCCACCCATCAAATTCCTCCAGCTACAACTGCAAAATCGTCACGCTACTTTGCAACTAATTTACAATGCGCTGAAATAACTCTGAACTCAACTTCCTCTCCACACGTACAAAATCAAATCCATTCACTGGCACTCGTAAATACCTAATTGACATGCTTCAGGGTGCTTTTAATCTGTAGCTCTGTTCTCATGCAAATGTACTGCAAAGTCCCATCCTAAGTAGTACCCATACCGCGCCAACGGCGAAAGGAGGCATCATAATGTAGCTGTGTGGGTAAATGTAACAGTGAGAATGTATGCACTGAATACATCAATATACGATATAAGAGGATGGAAAATTGGAGGGAGGGTGTTGGATAACAGCGGCAAAGTTTTGTCCCGGGGAGCTATGGGAGATGCTTATGGCACACTGATACCTCCGCACCAGCTTTCTCGCTGGGAATCGTGAGAGAAAAGTTGGAGGCGTTAAGCCATTCTGAATGATTTTATGAATAAATATGAGATGTTAATGAAAATTGTTTGTTCTTCATCCTCGCCTCATCTTTCCGGGGACAGTGATAGATGTCAGGTTATTTGATACCTTCAATTATTCGCGTGTTGTGAGCTGAGATGAAATATACTACGAAAAAATGGATGGTTTTAATCAACTCGAGTGGTCCATTTTATTCCGGAATTTTCGTGGGTTTGGGGAATAGATGTTTGTGACTTCATCCGATGGAAAGATACCGAGGAAGATAGGGTGAATCCGGGAATATGTGTCGTGGTATGAAACAGAACCTATTGAAGTGTGTGAAGGAGGGAGAAGGCGCTGAGTCGCCAGATGAAGTGAAGTTGTTAGTTATGAAAAAGCTTATCGGCTGTATGAATGAAGTACAATGTTAAAATTTTTCGTCTGAATTTTTCGTGCATTGTTAAAAAATTTTGTCTGAAATTTCCGGTACACTTTTTGGACATTTTTACCGAATTTAATTACCACTGAAATTTCAAAGGATTTCGTCATTGAAAATTCAGAATTTCGTGGATAAATGAAAGAGAACTGTCAAGTTCACGGCCGAAGCGAATGAGAACTGTCAATTCCGTTGAAGATATTTCGGTTTTAGTCTTACGCTTACGCTTATTCGAGATTTTCGAGATATTTCGGGATAGATTTCTTTTCTCCTTTTTACGATAGGATACTTTTGAGAGTTCTGAATAACCCGTCGCTTAAATAGTTGGAATCAACGTTCACCCGGCTAAAAAATTCGATTTTGGTGAAAGTCGACTTTCCCCTGGAAAAACAGAAAATCTGACCCTTTGAAAATCTAAAAAAAAACTTTTTCAGTTTTCACTTTTTCCACATACTTTTGAGAGTTCTGAATAACCCGTCGCTTAAATAGTTGGAATCAACGTTCACCCGGCTAAAAAATTCGATTTTGGTGAAAGTCGACTTTCCCCTGGAAAAACAGAAAATCTGACCCTTTGAAAATCTAAAAAAAAACTTTTTCAGTTTTCACTTTTTCCACATACTTTTGAGAGTTCTGAATAACCCGTCGCTTAAATAGTTGGAATCAACGTTCACCCGGCTAAAAAATTCGATTTTGGTGAAAGTCGACTTTCCCCTGGAAAAACAGAAAATCTGACCCTTTGAAAATCTAAAAAAAAACTTTTTCAGTTTTCACTTTTTCCACATACTTTTGAGAGTTCTGAATAACCCGTCGCTTAAATAGTTGGAATCAACGTTCACCCGGCTAAAAAATTCGATTTTGGTGAAAGTCGACTTTCCCCTGGAAAAACAGAAAATCTGACCCTTTGAAAATCTAAAAAAAAACTTTTTCAGTTTTCACTTTTTCCACATACTTTTGAGAGTTCTGAATAACCCGTCGCTTAAATAGTTGGAATCAACGTTCACCCGGCTAAAAAATTCGATTTTGGTGAAAGTCGACTTTCCCCTGGAAAAACAGAAAATCTGACCCTTTGAAAATCTAAAAAAAAACTTTTTCAGTTTTCACTTTTTCCACATACTTTTGAGAGTTCTGAATAACCCGTCGCTTAAATAGTTGGAATCAACGTTCACCCGGCTAAAAAATTCGATTTTGGTGAAAGTCGACTTTCCCCTGGAAAAACAGAAAATCTGACCCTTTGAAAATCTAAAAAAAAACTTTTTCAGTTTTCACTTTTTCCACATACTTTTGAGAGTTCTGAATAACCCGTCGCTTAAATAGTTGGAATCAACGTTCACCCGGCTAAAAAAATCAATTTTGGTAAAAGTCGACTTTCCCCTATGAAAATCATTCTTCTTTCCCCTGGAAAGACGGAAAATCTGACCCTTTGAAAATCTAAAAAAAAAACTTTTTCAGTTTTCACTTTTTCCACATACTTTTGAGAGTTCTGAATAGCCCGTCGCTCAAATAGTTGGAATCAACGTTCACCCGGCTAAAAAAATCAATTTTGGTAAAAGTCGACTTTCCCCCTGGAAAAATCCAAGATCTGACACTTTGGCCCTCGTGACCCTTGTGACCCTTCGACCGACTTTCCCCCTGAAAAAATCCAAGATCTGACCCCTTTGGGTCCGGGTGAAAAATTTTTTTTTTCATTTTTAACTTTTTCCACATACTTTTGAGAGTTCTGAATAGCCCGTCGCTCAAATAGTTGGAATCAACGTTCACCCGGCTAAAAAATTCGATTTTGGTAAAAGTCGACTTTCCCCTGGAAAAACGGAAAATCTGACCCTTTGAAAATCTAAAAAAAAAAATTTTTCAGTTTTCACTTTTTCCACATACTTTTGAGAGTTCTGAATAGCCCGTCGCTCAAATAGTTGGAATCAACGTTCACCCGGCTAAAAAATTCGATTTTGGTAAAAGTCGACTTTCCCCCTGGAAAAATCCAAGATCTGACACTTTGGCCCCCGGTGAAAACATTTGTTTTCGATGATTTGATTCGATGAATCCCAACAGCATCGGCAGCCGCTTAGAATTTTACCCACCTTTTCTCTCCCTGAACCTAATCAACAAAATGTGGCGTCATACACAGGGTAAAGCATCAAAAACCCTCGTAAAATGAAAATTGGTGAGCTAAACGTTCCATCAAGCCGGCAGCTAAAGGAGTGCAAGTATTTTCCGAGCTGACTATATCCCGAGTAAGAAACAAACTTTTCCAACTCTCGAATGCCTGCATTTGTGTTTGTGCGAGGGGGTATTATCGTTCGCGAGTGTGTCTAAACTTGAAGAAAATCCTCCGTCGAATGCGTTCACCCTGCGGGTCGAAAAGTTTTGTCGTCAGTTCGCTGAGATAAAATATAAAAGGAGAATTAAGAAAAAAATACGGGAAAAAGTAAGTGAAGGAAAGCACAACCGGTGGAGTATAAGTCGGAGGACTGTGCCTCCGAGAAAAATAAGGGGGCGAAGGAAGTAGTGAATCAAAAAAAAAAAAAAAACTGAAAAATACGTTCGGACTGAGAAGTCTTGCGGGGCGTGTGGATTTTGTGAGAAGTATAAAAGGCACAAACCGCGTCTTGGCACGAGCTGAGAAAATCCAGCGGGGGATTAGGAGGTGCTAGGTAACCGGTTTTCTTCACAATCCCCACAGCACCAATCTACTGAGAGTTCACGCTCTCTACTTTCATCTTTTTTCATCCCCACCCACTCCCAAGTCACTCCTTTCATCCCTCCTTTATTTCTCGTCTCATTATCCAGTTAATTGGTTTCTTTAGCGTTATTCTGTGTTTATGGAGGAAAACAATATATAATTACAGCTCACTTTATTTCAGGTTGTTTTACGGGCTTTTTCATAGAGAAGGGCGGTGAAGAAGAATAGAATAAAAAATAATTACTTGGATTTTTCTTCCTATGAAAATCATTCTTCTTTCACCAATGATTTACTCTGTGAGTGGGGGTGATATGACTAGGGCAGCTGGTGCATGTACCGCCCACCTAGGGGAAATGAGTCTTTTTCCACTCGCACTCTGCAAGGAGTCATAAACGATTAGAATGGGTTCTTCGAGATGTTCACTCGAAGATGTGAAGAGGGCAGATTTTTTATGAACATTAAACATATTTAATTACGTAATTCAATTGCCATCGGCCAGTGAGCGATGGAATCGAACTTTGTGGGTAATACCGCCCGGCATACGCCCAATACCGCCCGCCTTGTTTTCATGACTTTTTTGAGCAATGCAGACCAACTGTTATAATTTTTCCTATTTTGATCCTTCGTTTCCATTCTTTGGCTCCATTTTGAGAAAGATTTCACGTGAATAATAATAAATTATTCTGAATTTACCCGATGTTCCAGTGGCCACCGACTACCCCAAACAATCGAGCTGTCACTCGACCGCCCTCTAGCTGCAGAGTCTAGCAGCCCTATAGAAACCCTGGGCGGCATTACCCACAAACTCTGGGCGGAATCACCCATAAACGCGGAGGCTGATAAAATAGCCAATAATTACTGATGAAAATATTTTTCTGCTATCGAAAAGGTCGCAATGGATGTGGAAATGTATAACGAACATAAATTTCGCACTCCATTCAATTATGGACCGACTGAAAATTTGAAGAATCTTAAATTCTGGGGTCGAAATATTTCAAGAATTCGGTAGGAAATGATTTGAATTTTTTTAACGATGTTTCCACGGGAGAAAATTGAAAATTTGGATTGAAATTATTTTTTGTTATAAAATATTTGTGTAATAAAAAAAGAAGAAAAAATTCTCAGCCAATTCTGAGAAATACAGGTGGGTAGAGTGAGCAGGCGTTGACTCGCCAGATGAAGTAAAGTTGTTAGTTGCGAAGACGTTTATCGGTTGTAGGAATGAGTACAGTGTTAGAAATTTTCGTCTGAATTTTCCGTGCCAAATTCCGGCAATTTTTCTCGTGTTCAATTTCCACCGAAATTTCAGGAAAACTTGTCATGGAAAAATCACATATTCCATTAATTTTCTGTTCAAATGATCTGGCAATCAATACAATATTCCATTTTTCAGTTAAATTATTCTGTGAAAATTCTGAAAAATCGGGAAAATTCAGGGAAAAATTGAGAATTCATGTCACTTTGTCTCTGAATATTCATGTTCCACCAAAAATTCAATCAAGTCCCACTGAAAACTCACGAGTTTCCGTGAATTCTACTTAAAACTTGAAACTGCATAACCATTTTTTTCCTAAATCCGATTCAATGTCGCTCTCATGAGATTAACCATAATATCTTCCATGAAATTTCAGAAAAATTCTAGCAGTGTACTAACTGGGCGCACACCAGCTACCCTACATCAACCCCTCAAGACCTTTGAGGTCCTAAAATAAGGTATTATTATTTGGCTATATTTCTTGCGTGCACCTACGCTGTATTAAACCCAAAAACTCCCCGCTGATTAATCCCAGTTAAATGAGAAAAACCTGCAACTGTATGAAAAAGACTCAGTGACCGTAGAGGGTCCGTTAGCGCTATATGTGACCCGGCTTAATTACTCCTCCATGAAAGCCCCAAAGAGAGATTAATTTCCGTTGCTCATTCTCTTCGCATAAACGCTCCCCCTTTTATTAGAAAACAAATCTCGACTCGGGAATGCCATATCTCTTGCTGGATAAAAATTATCCAACGGATTACGTAACAAGGAATAAAACGTTAGCTGGATTCCAGTGTACAATAAATCACATGTAAGCCGACACCATTGGGGTGCATTCACATTCGCTTCGGCCATTTGTATCGGGGCGATTAGATGGGCTGCAGGTGCAGCGTAAGAGAAAGAGACAGAGTTGTGGTTGGGAGGGTTGCATTGCTCTTTACCTTTGCGGATTGCCGCTGGACTGGGAGTAACTAGAACGAGAAGAACGACACCGAGATACGGCAACAGCCACTTCCCCATCGCGTTAACCGCCATCTTTGATGTTCCAGTTTTATGGTTTTTTTGCTTCCGAGGGATTTCAGTCTTCCAGTCACTTGGGACTGTCAATCATTCACTTCCATCACCTGTCTCATTTGGCTGACGCTCCATCTGAAACATAAATTTTCGATGGTGTTATTAAGGATAATCGGGCGAGGAGGAAATGTAGGAGGTGAGGCGGAGGGGTTTCTATTGTTTTCCTGCAGAAAACCAATCGCTGAACAAAAAAAAATTCCCATTCGGATTCAAAATTCAGGCAGTATTAGGGAGTATCTCCGGTTAAAAATTATTTTTGGAGCTAATCAAATTTATTTTTATCTGTTCCACGCATTGAATGGTTTTCAGATTGTTTTTTTTTTTAATGAATGAAAAAATATTAATCCATGCAAAAAAGTGGCAACATCGTCGGTATTTTTTTTTTTTCACCAGGAGCTGGTACCACTGGCTCGAGGGAGCTCCAATCACAACGCTTCATCGCTCTCTCTCAAGAGACGTTTAAATTGACCGCGCTACCCCCACCCGATCAGTACTTGGGACGTTGCTGCTCGTTTGGGCTGCGTGCGCAGAAATTTCATTTTTCAGTACTTTTTTCGCTATTATTAGTAAACAATGCTCCTAGGCGACAATCTTTTTCACTCAAAAAATCATTCCTCACATGTTCTAAATGTGTCTAAAGTTTCATGACTTTGACTGTATTTTTTCCTTGGGTTTTGCTGTTTTTTTGGTGATTTCCATAAGATTACGGGTTAAATGACCACTTTTTCAAAAATTCATAATAAATTAACCATGCTCCCCAGCAGTCTGAAACTTTGCACACACTTTTTCCATCATTTAAAGAATACGTAAAAAAAAGAAAAAAATGGCTGCTTTTTTTCCAACCCTCCCAGTTGGCCCGATTATCCTTAATGAGACGGGTACGGAAAGGCGGCGCCCGCCACCCGGAGCCAGTGGACTCGTGTAGTCGGTTTTTAGCCGCCCTGTTGCCACGTCGTTCGTTTCAGTTCAGACATACTAGGAACGTCGACATCTCTATCACGTGTCGTGTTTAGCGTCTCATAAAAAATGCGAATTTTTTTTTTTACAACATAAATGCTGTTTAATTCGAGAAAAATGGGTGCAGTGTAGATTTTTATTCACGTATAGGGCTCCAATGTGGCAACACCGCGCTAACCGTAACACGGGCGGCGCGTTGCTCACCGAGCCAGTGGACTCAAGTGGGCACCGAACGCCAGTTCAGGAGGGTTAATATTTTGTTTGATTGGTGAAACATTCGCTGAATTGTGTTTTTAGTTCCTATCTCCCAGAAACAAGGTACTGCTTTTAAAAACTGCATGGTCGTAACATGCGTCAGATGGAAAAACTCGCGGAAAAAAATTCCAACTGTCACTCATTCGCTTCCATCACCTGTCTCATTTGACTGACGTTCCACCTGAAAAATAAATTTACGATGGTATTTCTAAAACGAGAACGTGTATATCAGCCAGTGGATTGACGCGTTTGAATGAAATCAAATTCGTCATTTGAAATTTTATTTTTCAATCCAACGCTGTTTTGGTTGAAAATTAATGAATTCGTGTGTTCATTTCGATGCAAATATTTTCATTCGATTGAACGAATAATTAATAATAATTCGTTAATTGCGAATAAATTCTCTGTTGAAATAAAATGAACGATTTGTTTGATTGAGATAAAGTTTATTCAAATTAATTATTTCTCTAGGGGTGCATTGTTAGAAGATTTTTAAATCGATTTGGGGGAAAAATGGTTGTGAAATTTCATGTTTTAGGTAGAATTCAAGGAAATTCGTAAGTATTCAGTGGGAGTGAGATGGACATTTCACAATTTGATTGAATTTTCCATTTTTTCTTGAATTTTTTTGACTTTTATGAATTTTTACAGAATAATTGAGCTGTAAAATGAGGTATTTTGTTGATTCAAACAGAAAATCAATGAAATATTTGATTTTTCAATGACAAGAATTCCTGAAATTTCAGTGGAAATTGAATGCGATAAAAATTTGCGGGATTTGGCACCGAAAATGCCGACGAAAATTTTTAAAAGTGTTGTCAAATATAGTATTCTCTGAATTGTGTTTTTAGTCCTTAGCTTCCAGAACCAAGTGACTGCTTTTCAAAAATGCATGGTTCTAACACGCATTGAACGCAAAAACTCGAAGAAAAAAAATTCTGACTGTCAATCAGTCACTTCCATCGCCTGCCTCACTCGGCTCGAAAAATAACTTTTCGATGGTATTATTAAAGTGAGAACATGTGTGCAAAAGTCAGTGAAATAACGCGTTTGAATGAAATCAAATTCGTTATTTAATTAATAAATCCTTGGATTTATTTCGATGAAAATGTTTTCATTGTATTAAATGAATAATTTATTAATTGCGAATAAATTCTCATCAGTCAGTGAAATGACGCGTGTGAATATCGCTACGCACGCCTCACACAGCGTGAAGCGAGGGGCAGTGAATGCACGGCGAGAAATATTCATATTAGGCACGCGGAGCGTGCCGAAAAGTTCACTTTTCGTCACAGCGTGATGAAAAATTTATTATGCGTCAGGATAAAATTTCTCTAACGTAGAATAAAATTTGATCATCATATATTAAAAGTTTTACTAAAGTTCGGGATAGAAATGAAGAAACGATGACTCATGATACACTTTTATAGAACGGTAGGATTATTTTTATCAAAAAGTTCTCTCGGTGCAGATATAAAGACAAAAAGCGCCCCATGGATTTTTCATAGAAAAAAAAATATATTCAACAACTACATGAATGCTATCGAACCGGCAGTTGGGTGACATATAAATCATACAATACAAATTGCTCTCCCCCCGTCAACATATACAGCTTTCACTCTTGGTAATGAAAAAAAAGTCAACGAATTGTAATTCCGCCTTTTGAAATAGTGCAGTACCAAAAAAACTATCATACAATTTTCATTATTCGATAAATGTCACCGAAATGCGAAGCCGTCTCCTCCAATTAATCAATGGAATTCAGTTTAATTAAAAGTCCTCTAAAATACTTCAAACGAAATGTTGCATTTAATCCCATAAAAGCAGTTCTATTGCCGTAAAATGGATGAATACTTCACATGAAATTGATTTTTTTTTTCAATTTTCCTCTCGACTCTTTATTCGGCACTCGCCCCTCAATTTGCGACTGTGGTAACCGACACACCGCATTTGTATGAAGATAAAAGGAACCGCAAAAACTTGTGTCGATATTTGAATATGCAATTTCTTGCATATCCTCTGATTAGAGGGGGAAAAGAGTTTTAATTTTCAGGGACATGCCACTGATTTTCGGGGATCTATCCCTAATTATTGAGGATGTGGAGCGCTTAAACCTCTAAAAATAGTCCAGGGCCTCTAATTTTTGAGCTACAAATTTTTTTTTTTTTCAAAATTTTCGGAAACATGTGTGGAACAACAATTACGAGCCAGTTTTTTGGAATTCGACTGTTACACAGCTGATTTCGGTTTTTTTCATATAAAAAAATTTACTATTTGTGTAAAAAAATCCAAAAAAAGCAAATTTAGCTATGTAAGAGGTGAATTTAAAAAAAATAGCTCGTAATTGTTATTCCACATATTTTTCCGAAAATTTTGAGAAAAAAAATTGGAGGCCTTGGACTGCTTTTGGCATTTTAAGCGTTTTCGGGCAAACAAACAAAAAAAATTTTTTTTTGCACGAATTTTTCGTTTTCAGATCTATATAACCGATCTTCAACGCATGAAAAGTTTCACTCCAATAACCCACGACTTTTAAAACTCATAGTAATCTTTCCTTAAGAAAGTTTGAGTTTAGTTCATTCAAGTTTTTTATTGATGATTTTTTCATGTTTTGTTTTTCGCCGATTTTCTCGAATAATTCCGCAGATTTTGTGTGCGTTTATTTTTTCCCCAAAAAATATTTCATCGAAAACATCAATAAAACTTATTCTACCTAAGTGTTTGTATGTCGGTAAGTCGCGTTAGACCGACCGATTTATCCTCAAACCTTTCATCGCATTCAGTCTCTCATATGAATAGAAAATCCCAAACAACAAAGAGCTAAAAATTGTTGCCCTAACAGGTAGTGTCAATCCTTTTTTTAAAATTCTCTTTGATCCTATTCGTTACACTTCATTTTCTTTGTCTTCCGTTTTTCCGATTCGCTCGGTTTTAACATTCTATTCACCATCTATTTTTGTATTCATGTGTTTCACTATATTCTCACCCCTTTTTCCGTCCCCAGTGGAATGGTCAGTTCTTCCGTGTTCCGTTTTTCAAAACCATTCATCGTTCATCTCGGACTCACCGAGTATATACCCTGCCAAAAAGAGCCATATCTCACAGTGAATAAAAAGAAATTTACATGAGGCATCGATGCTTTTTTTTTTGTCCAATCTCGTTTTTTTCTTTTGATTTATTTTTGCGGCTTCCATGCCGACATTCACTCGCTTTCGAATTATATCCATCCACATCTGCATTTACTCTATATTTCATTCCCGCTGGGATTCCCGATTCTATGGTATGTTTTGGTTGGCATTCCTATGAAGGAATAAGTAGACTAATTAATTTCATCCGACAGTCTTGACATTCCTGTGATATTTGCCAGCGGGAAAATTGATCATCTAGAATGTCAGGTCCCTTCATTATTCTGGAGGAATTTCCAGCATTCCCGATAATTCGTACGGTGAATAAATAGAGAAAGTTGGGGCGATGTGGTTCAATGGATGACTAATAATGAATTTTAATAATTTATACATCAAACTCACTGGTTCATCAGTGCAAACATGAATCTACACTAGTCAGAATTTATTCAGCCGTGTTTTGGTGTGGTCATAAATTCTGTGATTTGGCTTTACTTCAGGACTGGAAATTATTCAACATCTTTCTGACGATAAATCCGGAGATTTAGAATTTATTAATTTCTCTCACAAAAATTTTTACTCCATAGGAAATATACCCTCAAAGTGCGAATATTTTGCTGAAATTTATTAAATACCTCAAGTGACTCTTCTAGTTGCCTTCTAGAATCGTTTTTTCCAGCCCCCCTCTTACAAGTGGTCATTACCGGTTAGAATGGGTTCTTCGAGGCGTTTACTCGAAGATGTGAAGAGGACAGATTTTTTATTAACATTAAGCATATTTAATTATGTAATTCAATTGCCATCGGCCAGTGAGCGATGGAATCGAACTTTGATGGTAATACCGTTCGGAATGCGCCCAATACCGCCTACCTTGTTTTCATGACTTTTTTGAGCAATGCAGACCAATTGTTATAATTTTTCCCATTTTCATCCTTCGTTTCCATTCTTTGGCTCCATTTTGAGAAAGATTTCACGTGAATAATAATAAATTATCCTGAATTTACCCGATGTTCCAGTGGCCACCGACTACCCCAAACAATCGAGCTGTCACTCGACCGCCCTCTAGCTGCAGAGTCTAGCAGCCCTATAGAAACCCTGGGCGGGATTACCCACGAACTCTGGGCGGAATTACCCACAAACGCGGAGGCTGATAAAATAGCCAATAATAACTGATGAAGATATTTTTCTACTATCGAAAAGGTCGCAATGGATGTGGAAATGTATAACGAACATATATTTCGCACTCCATTCAATTATGGATCAACTGAAAATTTAAACTCTGGGGTCGAAATATTTTAAGAATATGGAAGGAAATGATTTGGATTTTTTTAGCGATGTTTTCAGGGGAGAAAATTAAAAATTTCCATTGAAATTACTTTTTGTCATCAAATATTTGCATAATAGAAAAAGAAAATAATTTTTTTCTCGGCCAGTCGTGAGAAATACTTTTCATTTCAGACAAATAAAATGTCTGAAATGAAAAGTATGCACTCATCACCGATATTGAAAGGCATGAATATCCCTCGATATTTGTCGGAGTGGAGTTGTTGGAATAGCTTTCCCGTTAATTGGATGGATCTCTCAATTAATCGAATAATCGTAATTGTTCCTGTTTAAACAATAAACGTCAGGTACGGCAATTCATGAAACATTCAATCAAATTAAGTCCATCAGTCTGAAGCTGCTACAACGAAAACGCATCTATAATGTTTAAATACATAATATGAAATAGTCAACTGTCGAATGGGAATGGCATGCTAATTCATTGATGAATTAATTATTTCTACTCGAACAAGTGCTGCGGAATAATGGTCAATTATATTATGCAATTATAATGCAGGATGAAAACGTATTTATGTGAATGGAATCGATGGACTCGTTCCAAAAAACCTTCACTATTGAAAAATTTGTGGCTGACATTACCAGTCGGCTGAACAGGTCAATTGCTGGACGGTTAACCCTAGTCTGGTCACCTGACGGGAAAATGCGACTTTAGTCACCTTCGCGGGAGAGAGATCCGATCAATTAGCCCCTCATGTATAGATATTCCAAATTTTCATTTTTTTCCTCATTGAAGTAGTTTTGAAGAAAATTGCGAGCTAATAAGAAACATTTGCTAGTTAGTACTTTTTTAAAATAAATTTTTGAAAAATCACCTCTGAAAAAAGGCGTTATCCCCTCTATTTCATTATTTCCAAAAAATTTTATCACCAATCGATAGCAAATTGAAGATTTTTGCGAGTTAAGAAAAAATCGCCAATGCAATCCTATTATTGTGTAGATTAACAATTCCAATTTCAACTGAAAACCAGAGTTGATGACCAGAGTTTGTAACAGAGATGTGTGACAAGATACGAATGTTTTTTTTTGGCTCAAATGAAAGAGCGGCTCGAAAAATGGCGTGCAGAAGTCTTTAAAGATGACAAATGTCTCTAAAGGTGATGTCTGTCTTCAANTTGAAAACAGACATCATCTTTAGAGACATTTGTCATGTTTAGAGGCCCTAGCACGCCATTTCTCGACCCGCTCTTTCATTTGAGCCCAAAAAAACATTCATATCTTGTCTGACATCGCTGCTACAAACTCGGGTCTCCAACTCGGGCTTTCAATTGAAAATTACCCTACCGTTCTATAAAAGTGTATCATGAGTCATCGTTTCCTCATTTCTGTCCCGAAATTTAGTAAAAATTAATATATGATGATCAAATTTTATTCTACGTTAGAGAAATTTTATCCTGACGCATAATAAATTTTACCCTTCCAGTCCAGTAATTTTTACTCTACCGGCACGGTAATTTTTATTCTTATCAGGATAAGATTTCTCTAACGTAGAATAAAATTTGATCATCATATATTAACTTTTACTAAATTTCGGGGTAGAAATGAGGAAACGATGACTCATGATACACTTTTACAGAGCGGTAGGATAATTTTTATCAAAAATTTCTTTCCGTGTACTGGTGAGAAGTAATTTTTTTTTGGGTGCAGAAATTGACCTGTTTATCCTACACTCCTTGCAAAATTGGATGAAATGACGGTTGTGCTCAGTACAACTATAGTGTTACCGCAATTTCCACTTGTTTTCAAGTCGAAACCCTCGAGGATCGTTCAGCAATCCCATTGTTATTATTGTTGTCATTGTGATTGATGGTAAAAACCGTTCGAGTCGCGCTGGTACATTTCTCCTATAAATAATTGAAAAAAAGATTGATAAATATTCCACTCAAACTAATTGAAATTGGTTACACCACAACGTCCGAGATATATTGATTCGTACTACTGGAGTACGTGCCAAAAACCTCTCACTGCTCATGTACCGTAACGTTTTCGATAACAAAATTGAAGAGTGCAACTCTTAAAATGGTCCCTTGGCGTTGGTTTCAAACACATTTGAATATATGTGGTATCATGTTATGTACTTAAAATAGTGAGTGAGAGATATTCATTTCCCACACTTCCGAAGTATCGCGCCACAGCGCTACTCCCAAAGGGACTGCGCTGTGCAACTTGACTCGGCCTCCAACTCAGAGCTTCAAACATTGTTAATGCTTCTGACTGATTAATCGCATAATTAACGAGCTTCTCCTCTGGATTGGCGACTAATCAAGAAATCGATAATTCATGTGAAAATTACGAAAAAACTGGGGCGAACACCTGAGGTAACACACGGGGCGAAAGAAATTGGGGAAAAATTACCGAAGAAGGTAATTATGGAGCGGAATCCATTCTTCCATTTTTTTCACCCTGTGTAGCACCCAAAAAAAATATACTGCTCACCGGTGTCGACCGGTACTTGAAGGAAGTCCAGTTGTGGAAAGTTGAAATATCCGGTACACTTTTTGGAAATTTTTATTGAATATGGAATAAGGAATTTTGTCATTGGACATTCAGAATTCCGTGGAGAAATCAAAGCGACCTGTAAATTTCAGTTCTATTTTTTCCTGAAAATAAATAGAAAACCAGAAAATTCTGATAAATATATTTTTGAATTGTCGGGAAAGTGGCGCTGAATGCGATTTAAGCGGAAAAAAATTAAGAAATTTCAGATCTCACCGGAAATTCGTTGTAGAGAAATCTTATCCTGATAAAAATTACCGTGCCGGTAGAGTAAAAATTACTGGACTGGAAGTGTAAAATTTATTATACGTCAGGATAAAATGTCTCTTACGTAGAATAAAATTTGATCATCATATATTAATTTTTACTAAATTTCGGGATAGAAATCAAGAAACTATGACTCATGATACACTTTTATAGAACGGTAGGGTAATTTTTATCAAAAATTTCTCTCCGTGTAATAACGTGATGAATCATATAAAATCTATCAAATTCTCAGGTGCGCAGTGCGCGCCTTCCATCTCGTTGTGAGAAATCCAAATGAAAGCATTTAATTATCTCTGCGACCCTCCATATTTCGAGATAATCAACTAATCGCAATGATGACTCATTGACGCAGAAATTGGCCAAACCGTGGATGCAAAATAATATGTTCAGAGATGTTATGATCCATTTTCGCAAACACAATTCGCCAAACAGGGCGTGCGAAAACCCCACACGTGGTATGTGTGAATTGAGTCAACGCCAATAGCCCATGTGGACAATGACTGCGATCGTATTTCCTATTATCATCGTTATAACCATTAAAATTATGTAACAATTATTTCCCCGCTATTGTGCACCTGCGAGGAAACTCATTACTTGTTTACAAGCGCCCGAGTAATGTACACGCTTTTCATTTTATTTGAAACTGAATAATGGAGAAATGGAGAAGATAAAAGTATAAAAAAAGATGGAACGGGTGACACTTGAGAAACCAGGACTATCTGCCACGTCATGCGAGTGCTATTATATTCCCACGGGAGTCCATCGAGCCGTGCCGTACGCTGACGTTGTCTCTATCGTTTGCCATTTTCCTCCCCTTCTACTCCCCCTTTTTATTCTACCATCACCCTACTGTCAGACCCTATGACGATTCAACCCATGTTCCCACTCGGATAACATAAATTTTTTTTCTAGGGTAACCATGAAGCGGATTGTTCTCGTCTTTTGCAGTTGGAGAACATGTTTGTACGATTAAAGGCAGACCGCGGTGAATTTCGAAAGTCCATCGATTTTGTTACAGTAAAGCTGAGAGCTGACAGTCCGGAAAAATTGAAATTTCGTGGACAGTTGATTAGCAGTTTTTAGAAGAGCGAAATTGCGTTCTATTTGAAGTCGTATGAGTAGGATTGGCTGAAAAATTTTTATTTTATTTTTTTATTATGCAAATATATAATAACAAGTATTTTCAACAGAAATTTTCAATTGTCTCTCGTGCAAACATCATTTAAAAAATCCAACAACTCCATTCTGACAAATATCGAGGGATATTCATGCCTTTCAATATCGGTGATGAGTGCGTACTTTTCATTTCAGACAAATAAATTGTCTGAAATGAAAAGTGTTTCTCAGGACTGGCCGAGAAAAAATTTTCTTTTTCTATTATGCAAATATTTGATAACAACAAGTAATTTCAACAGAAATTTTCAATTGTCTCCCGTGCAAACATCATTAAAAAAATCCAAATCATTTCCTACCGAATTCTCAAAATATTTCGACTCCAGAGTTTAAGATTTTTCAAATTTTCAGTCGGTCCATAATTGAATGGAGTGCGAAATATATGTTCGTTATACATTTCCACATCCATTGCGACCTTTTCGATAGCAGAAAAATATCTTCATCAGTTATTATTGGCTATTTTATCAGCCTCCGCGTTTGTGGGTAATTCCGCCCAGAGTTTGTGGGTAATGCCGCCCAGGGTTTCTATAGGGCTGCTAGACTCTGCAGCTAGAGGGCGGTCGAGTGACAGCTCGATTGTTTGGGGTAGTCGGTGGCCACTGGAACATCGGGAAAATTCAGGATAATTTATTATTCACGTGAAATCTTCCTCCAAATGGAGCCAAAGAATGGAAACGAAGGATGAAAATAGGAAAAATTATAACAGTTGGTCTGCATTGCACAAAAAAGTCATGAAAATAAGGTGGGCGGTATTGAAGGCATGTTGGGCGGTATTAACCTCAAAGTTCGATCCCACCACTCACTGGCCCCTGACAATTGAATTACACAATTAAATATGTTTAATATTAATAAAAAATCTGTCCTCTTCACATCTTCGAGTAAACACGTCGAAGAACCCCTTCTAGATCAGAAGTTATTTTTTTTTGAGTGCAGAAAGCCGAATTCAAGTTCCTATAATGCCATCGCTCAGTCCTCTCGGGGTAATAAAATAGTCTGTACAATTCTCAAATAAATTTCTCTTCGTGTACGGGATAAAGCTGCACTCGGGGAACAAATTGCTGAAAGCCACTGGATTTATTCCCTCCGGATCCAAATTGGTGGATTGGAGGGGTATTTAGTTGGAATTCAACGGAAATCGAAACAAGTGGTGGAGTCAATCGAATTATTTGTAGACATAGCGTGAATATTCCAATTCCTACATACATCCTGTGTCTTAATATCAGCTCCATTGGAAGATGTTTCCAAAAGAGGCTAATTTGATTATTTTTATTTCTTTACCCTCTTCAATCAAAGTTTCTTCACTTTTTCCCATCATTTGCTTACTTATATTGTTCTAAACTTTACACTTAGAAAAACCTAAATGTAAATCCCGTCTAAGGACTCGTCTTTTACGCTTTCTGAAGATTTTTTTGCCCTTCAAGTTGAAGCGTAAATTACACTCAAAATCACCGTAAATTACGGTTACATAACTGTAATTTACGATTTCGTATTCGTAAATTTCGATGATCGTTTTCCGTATTTTACTTTTAATAATTAACGACGAAGAACAAAAACGAGAAATCGTTGAATTTACTTTACACTGATAAAACAAGAGATATTTCGAAATTAAGAAATTAATTTTTGATGAAATTTCTTTAATAAAGTTAACCATATTCTTTAAGAAAATTTCTATCATGAATCCTATAAATATATCCAGACGAGTCTCATATTCCCGGTTTACACCTTTATGAGAATATTTTTATAAGGCCATGAAATGTCGGAAAGTTCATTAATGGGGAAATTCCAGTCGGAACGAAATTGGAGAAGTTTTTAATTTATAAGAATTTATAAGTTGAAAACTAATTCAATTGAATAGTGAATAATTGAATGAAATTCGCACGCTTGAAGTGGAGTTATTCATTCGAAAATCATGATCATCATTCTTAATTCTTAGATTTTATTTATGATGTTCTTTTCCGTGGGTGCATGCAGGAAAAAAATACCCGAAAAATTACGGTGCCTGCACAGTAAAGGGTTTTATTCCCCCTAGTGAGACTCAGGCGATTTCAAGAACAGACTAGATTATCCTATAAAAAAATATTCCAGAATATACTGAAGCTAAAATATTTTTTGTCTGATTTAACAAAAAAATTCCACTCCTGAACCAACATTCAATCCTCCGCAACCTTTGCACTGTTTCGTTTATGGAGATATTACCACCCTATATGTCGGATATTACAGAAAATATTTGTAATGAAAGAGGATGAAACACATTTTATTTTTTTTCCACACGTGTACCCAGACGAGTCTCATATTCCGGGTTCATACCTTTATGAGAACATTTTCATAGAACAATGAAATGTCGGAAACTTCACTAATGGGTTCGAATGAAATTGGAGAAGTTTTTAATTGATAATAATTCATAAATTGCGAACTTATTCAATTAAATAGTAAATAATTGAATAAACAATCTGCGTGTGTTTGATTCGACTAAAAATTTCGGGTTTCACTCATGAACCAACATTCAATCCGCCGCAACCTTCGAAGTGCTTCAGTTATAAAGATATCACTGGTCAACATGTTGAAAAGATATTATAGAAAATACTTCTAATGAAAGAGGATAAAACACATTTTATTTTTTCCCACGCATGTACCCAGACGAGTCTCATATTCCCGGTTCATACCTTTATGAGAACGTTTTCATAGGACAATGAAATGTTGGAAACTTCATTAATGTGGAAATTCCAGTTCGAACGAAATTGGAGAAGTTTTTAATTGATAATAATTCATAAATTGCGAACTTATTCAATTAAATGGTGAATAATTAAGTGAAATTGTTCGGATTAATTTGGAATTATTCATTTGAAAATGATGACCATTGTCAACATCATTATCGAAAATGTAAAGTACGTGTCATTTAATATTCTTCCGAATATCATTCCGAGCTGTCCCTAACCGAAGTTCTTATATTTTTCTGATGTTGTTCCTGTCTATGGATGTACGGAGGTAAAGGATTTTATTCTCCCTAGTGAAGCCCAAACGATTGCAAGAGCAGAGTAGATTACTCTGTAAAAAATATTCCAGGATATGCGGAAGCTGCCCTGCGTGCGTCTGATTCCATTAAAAATTGCGCATTTCACTCATGAACCAACATTCAATCTGCCGCAACCTTTGAAGTGCTTCGTTTATGGAGATTACTGGTCAACATGTTGGATATTATAGAAAATATTCATAACGAAAGAGGACGAAACAAACGTTTCATTTTTTCCTACACGTGTACCCAGACGAGTCTCATTTCCCAGTTCATACATTTATAGAAACATTTTCATACACAGAGAGAAATTTTCGATAAAAATTATTTTACCGTTCTACAAAAGTGTATCATGAGTCATCGTTTCCCCATTTTTATCCCGAAATTTACTAAAAATTAATATATGATGATCAAATTTTATTCGACGTTAGAGGAATTTTATCCTGATAAAAATAAAAATTACCGTGCCGGTAGAGTAAAAATTACTGTACCGGTGGACTGGAAGGGTAAAATTTATTATGCGTGAGGATAAAATTTCTCTAACGTAGAATAAAATTTGAACATCATAGATTAATTTTTACTAAATTTCGGGATAGAAATGAGGAAACGATGACTCATGATACACTTTTATAGAACGGTAGGATAATTTTTATCAAAAATTTCTCTCCGTGTAGGACAATGAAATGTCGGAAACTTCATTAATGGGGAAATTCCATTCGGAACGAAATTGAACGAATGGAAGTTTTTCATTGATAACAATTCATAAACTGACAATTCATAATTTATTCAATAATTCATAATTTGCGACAAATCTAATACACAATGCGAATTCATAGTAAATTAGTATTGTCAAGTTTTTTTTCAACATCACATTTTTTAATCTCTTATTCTTCTGCAAATGTTTATTACATTCCTCGAAAATTCTCATCAAGTGACAGTTCCTCTGGAATTCCAAGGAGTTTCTTAATAATGAATTTCGTTTCAATAGCTAAGTGGTAAAACGGTACAAGTCAATTTTGCATATTGACTAGTTTTCAATGAATATCTCTGAATCTAAGGGAGATGGCAAAATTTTTGTTATAACCTTTTTTGTAGAGCCGATTGAGAGCTACAACAAATATAATCACGAAAATTCTCGTATCTCCGTTAGATTCTGAAATATTCCTCAAAAACTCAACTGGGAGATGAGTCAACTTAAACCGTTTTACCACTTCGCTACTGATTTCAATTAAACCACGAAAATTCATAGAAATCAGAAATGATCAGGTGAATATATTTTCGTATTTCTATTTATTAAAAAAAATTCGCGTAATCTGGTACTTAAGGTTCATCTTTTCATTGCAAATTCAAGTAGTTGGGAGAATTTTCATCTTCCTGCTACTCAGAAAAATTGGACTTCCATTCAATTTTCAGTGACATTCGAAATCTCATGACCCTCTAACCCAATTGAATTCAACGTAGGTGTTCTAAAAATTGCAACTGTTCATTAAATTTAAATTCTCTTCCACCAGTTCACATGTCCCCAGCAAATGACATCTTCCGACATTGTCAGAAATTTCTTGAACTTTCCGTCACAGCGTCATCTGAATTTTCGATGTTGGGAGGTTGAATTCAATTTCAAATGAAAGCGTTCACTTAATTTGTCATTCATCTTGAAAATTCAAAAAAATTGGGTTCGTCATGTTGAATCATCATTGATTTTTCAATGAAAGCTTGAATTGCCAAACTCATCGTCAAAACTGAACATCACATACAATTTAATTTTCAATAGATTGAGAATTGAGAGAAGTTGTTGCATAAATTGTCAAAATTTTCGAAGTGTTTCAGTGCCGTATGGGTCTGAAAATCGAGAATGACTTGAATATTCAAGAAATTAACTGATTTGTCAATGAAGAAATATCCAGAAAATTCACGTAACTTTGTCGTTGTTAAAAACTTCAAGCTTTGTCACTCGAAATTTCACGAGTAATTTTCCAACAGTAGAGGAATGTCAAAACTTCAAAACAAAAACAACAAAATAAGTTTTCCAACACTGACATTTCTCCACTAATAACTACGACCCCAGCAGTCCTCCATTCACGAAAGACATTACAAAATTCCTCAAAAAACTGAAAGAAAAGTATAACCTACTTTCCAAAAAGCTTCGCAGCAAAAACGAATGTCTAAATTTCACACACCTTTTGCAGACATTTTTCAGACACTAAAAAACGTCTCAATAAAATCAGCAGTGAAGTGGTAAACGGAGATGAGTCGACTTATCTCCCAGTTGAGTTTTTGAGGAATATTTCCAAATCTAAGGGAGATAGCGAAATTTTCGTGATTATATTTGTTGCAGCACTCAATCGGCTCCACAAAAAAGTTTATAACAAAATTTTGCTATCTCCCTTAGATTCCAAGATATTGATTGAAAACTGGTCGATAGTCAAAATTGACGTAGTGGACGTTGGGGTAAAATGGACAGTTTTGACTTTTAAAAAAATGTTAATGACAGGTTCAAATGTTGATGAAATTCGATAATTTTTGTTTTAATGCAAAGAACATTTCTTTCCCTTTGTAATCCGCCTAAACTGAGCTCAATCGATAAATTTGTTTCTGAGTTATAAGTAATTTAAGAAAAGTCCAAAGTGTCCATTATACCCCATCCTCCCCTATCTCCTTATACGACTTCTCCACTGAAATGAAAATTTGTCTAAATTTCAAGCATGACTTAAGATGTTTAGTCCCCTCTCATCTGAAATCCATGAAAATTTTCATTTTATTTACATGATTTTTAATGTTTAAAAACTCTACACAGACGTTTGTCCACACAACGCGTGTGAAATTCAGCCATTTATTTTTATAAAAAGCTCTGTGTTATAATAAGCCCTTGAACATCGAAATTCCCCGGAATAAGGATGAATAATCACCTAGTGTTGGCGGCAGTATCCTTGTCCTTGAACTTAATAAACCCACTCTTTTGTCCCACGCACCCTCAATCCCCCGAGAACCATGTGTCTGACCCAACTTTATAAACCACAAACACCAGTCAAGCAAAATCCCTCATGCCCATCAGTGCAAAAATATAACCGTCCATTATTTACCGACGGAAAACTTGGCAACGACCTTGATGCGAACGGTTTCGCGTGTTTAGCTGATTCCGCGGGGAGAGCTATCAAACCGGGAAAGCTGTTCCGACCGCACGGCTAAGCTCACCGCGGTGAGCATCAACTCTGACCGAGTGTCGCTCTGGTGGGTCGAAGCTCGCGCAAGCTCCCTCGTTGAAGCGTGGCGCGCATCGCGGGTTATGGTGGGGGCAAAGGGACAGATGTATCATGGAAGAATTGAGGGAGAAATAGGGCCAAGGAGGAGGGAAGAGTGAGGTTTGATGCGAGGTAAATGCGGAATGAGAGTTGGCGGGGAGGGGGGGGGGTTACCTGAGGACTTTACAAGCTGAGGAGATACCCAGCGCAGGGTGTGTTTGTTTATTAAATGTGTTCACCTCGCACTCTGTCCCTGAAACTCTCCTGCCGTCTCTGTTGCGCATTACTCTTCGAAGTATCGAGGATTCTACACCATTCGTCACTTTGCGGAGTCCGAAGGAGGGGGGCTGCTTTGATGGAGTGAGAGTGGATGGGGGGGGAGGCTTTTTGAAAGTCGAAAGTTTCTGGGATGAAGGGAATTTTTTTATTTTTGCTCAACGATTTCTGAAGACTCATTCAGTTTTAATGGAATGTGGGATACATTTGCGTTGATTTATGTGCAGAAGTATGGAGGAGTGATGGGGAATATGAAGTCTGGGGAGTTGGATTCCTGGAGTGGAATCAGAAATTAAAGTGGTATATAGTCGAGGAAGGCGACTTGATATCTACCACTTACTCCTACCAAAAAAGCTGAGGTGTTTCGCCCGCAGAAGCCAATTAGGTATCATTTGATCATTTGCAAATAACACATCAATTCGACACGTACACATCGCGCTGTGACACATATTTCGGATTTTATGTAAATTTGAAAACACAAGAGTCATATTCACCTGCCTGTATTTGAATCCGAATAAATATCAAAGCAAATTCGAATGCCTGCGGAAAAGATTTATTGATCTGGATTTTCGACGACAGGTAGAAACGTTAAGTCATTGTATCGTTTGTAATTCGGATTATTTGAGGGGTGTTGTGTACAACGTTAAACTGTAATTGATTTAGGAAGTGGCACTCGATTGTATTTTTTTGGAGTGAATTACGGACCAATTCACGTAATCCGCAAGGGGGAATCGTTTTCCGGCAATTTTTATAGGAATGGAAGAGAAGAAATCTGAAACGTTCAGTGAATTCTCAGGTTCATCACCGAACAAAATACGAAATTGTCACGTCATTTTTCCCGAAGAAGTAAAATCTTACAGAAACTTGCCGACTTATTAGCACGGAGAGAAATATTCAATAAAAATTACGTATCTTTTCCGTAATTCCGGAGCGAAATGTGGTTGTAGGAAATTTTACGGAACTGGCACGGAATTTTTCCAGAGCGTTCCGTAATTTTTATAAAATTACGATACCGTCACTTAAATTTTCTGAGTCGATTCCGTAATCGATGAGCGAACTGTGAGTTCCGTAATTTTTACTGAACATTTATCTCCGTGTGCCTCCAAAATAAAAAATTCTTGAACGTTCAACAATTTTTATGAAGCTGGTGAGTTATTTCTACGTTCCGTTCCGTGAAATTTCTCAATCGTTGGGGAAAAATTACGGAACGACTTGTTGTTCCCACAGCGGTGAGTCATCAGACGGGCGGTTAATTTTTACGGAACAAATCGTAGAATTTACGTGGCGATTCGTACAATTTCAGTTCGACTCACACTTTTTATTGAATTTTACTTCACTCGCAGATTACCTTTCGAAACGTAATTTTTACGTTTTTTTTCTGGTAATTTTTATTGAATTTTTCTCTCCGTGAGGGTTAATCAGGTGCCCCCAAACGAGAACAAAAAAAACTAGTGAAGAAGTTACTTTTCTCACACGTCACAATATTAAAATGTTTGAATTAATTCATTAGCTCTTTAATATCTGAAAAATATCCACAATAATGACAGAAATTTAAACCCCAGTTTTCCCAGTGCAGTCATGGTACCCCTTCACAGACAAGTTATCACACTTTGCTATTAAAGTCATGACAGTAAGTAATAGAAAGCCTTCAGTGCCAACTAAAACGCTATCTAAATCAGTGTCCACTGCGTACTTCTCGCAATCCTTATCACTTTAAATTAAATAGTTTCCGACAAAAACACATGTAACCTTATTACGTACATTAGTAATTGGATGAAGAAAACTACGATCAACACGACGAGATCTGCAATTAGCAAATTACAATCCAATGAATGCTGGTGCGCTCGGCTCTCACGCCAACTGTGTATATGAATGGAAGCTTGATGCTTTCGGATTCACGGATACACACACTCGTGATATCAAATGGGAATTAACGAATCCTGGTGACAATCCCCCGGGAACAATTCATGATTGGAAAATGAATAAGTATTGGGATAAATATTGAGGGAAAAAACATGGATGGGAATGAATTAGTGATTGTTACACGGAAATATGAATAGGATTATTCCAACCCGATAAATGTCTTTTCATTGTTGATTAATAAGAGAAAAGAAAACTGGCCCAGCGTTGAAGTAAAATCTAAAGAGTAAAACTCTTAGAATTAGGATTTTTCTCCTTTTTTCCCTATATTATAATTATTCCCAACCAGTGATAGGCATATCAATCAATCATACACGGAGAGAAATATTCAATAAAAATTACGTATCTTTTCCGTAATTCCGGAGCGAAATGTGGTTGTAGGAAATTTTACGGAACTGTCACGGAATTTTTCCGGAGCGTTTCGTAATTTTTATCTGAATCTCCTGTGAAAAATTACGATACCGTCACTTAAATTTTCCGAGTCGATTCTGTAATCGGTGAGTGAATTGTGAGTTCCGTAATTTTTACTGAACATTTCTCTCCGTGTAATTACCCGTTAAATTGTGAAGCTGTCAATTTTTAACACAAATCTTAAAATTTTAAATATTAAAGTAATCATCCATTTGTATATTTAAATTTGGAAATATTCTATCAACCAATAATTTAGGTAGGGAGATTGACGATTATTTGGATAATCGAAAATCAAGTACCTAAAGTTAGAATTAGCTTGGTAACTAGAAAATTACATTTCACTGTTATCAAATATTTTATTCACCACCAATCGAAAAATTCAGTTTATAAATTCTATTCTATTGCCAAAATCTAATATTATTGCCTGTCCCTGTTCCCACCCAAATTTCAATTCACCCGTCAACTTATCGTCATTTCATTATTTTTTTTTCAAAGCATGCAGCGGAGTGTCGGAACCTTTGATATTTTCCCCCACTCCGTAGCCCCAAAATTTACTGCGGAAGTTCCTCAAGATGAGATCAATAAAATTAAGCTAAAGTTCTTGTATTTTTCCCTCGATATAGAGCCAAAAGGACCTAAAACTCGACTCGACTCTTTTCAGTAATTTTCCCTCAACTTTTTTTTTTTATTTCATTGGTTTTATCGAAGTAATTCTCGATTTGAAACCCCTCCTCTAGCCTGCCTCCCCTCCTTTCTTTTTCTCTCATTATTATCTGGGGTATCATGGCCGTCTTACTGTGCCCCATTCGAGCTAGGACTGCACGGGAAACCATGTAAAACCCCAGTCGCTCAGCCGGCCGATTGTGCAGAGCCCTAATATACCCATCTGTCACACTGACTAGATGGAGACACTAGGCCACTACACCGTACCTACCGTCCGCAATTTTAGTGCGAGCGAGGTGTTCTTAAGCGGTCACCCATCCAAGTACTAAACCAGCTCAACGCTGCTTAGCTTGGATGTCCGCCGGAGCAACACCTCACCCACCTAACCATTACAGTCGGTTCTTTTCCCTTAACTTTTTTTCACGTAAAATATTCCGTCAGTGTATTTCAATCCCCCTCGAGATACTAATCTAAAAAAGCATTTCTCTCCGTGCATATTCGATTAATCTCATTCTATCTGTATCCCTCGGATACATTTTGACCAGAGGGAAGTATGTATTGAACTCAATGAAGCCAAAACGGTGGTACTAGATAAGGGACACATAACTCTGGGTACATATGATGCTGTAAAATGTCACTCTCCAACGGACACAAACTAATTTCCTGTATATAAACGGAAGAGGGTACACCAAGTTGATTCTATCGGAGCTGACGCCAAAGCGGCACGGTGAGAGCCGTGTGAGGAAAGGAGTGAGAGAGGGAGAGAGAAAAGCTGTTTGGTGTTTTGTTGAAGGCTATCCAACGTCCGGTTAGTAGTGTCTATTGTTTTTACGGTTTAAAGCGTTTCAGTTTTAGTATCGGAGTATGTAACGGTGTTGAATGTATTGTTATGGTTGGCTGCTTGAACTCAGTGGACTGGTGGAAATGGAGACTCGGAATTTGATATCTTAGGATAATGAAACACCAAGTAGACTGCCCAGAAATGTTGTTGTTGTTTGTCTTCTGATATCAGAACAAATGTTGGTGAACCGAGGGGGTAATCGAAGCGGAATTTACTGACACCGCGACCTCGAGAGGAAGTCGATTTTATGTGCTTCCGGCGGGATTTCAGTAGAGAGTTTTGCCCATCTAAATTTTAGCCAATAGAATTGCAGTATTCGACTGTTATTAATATTTAGCTAAATAACACGGTATTCAACTGATAATTTTTGGTAATTTCATTGATTATTTTTCCAACCCAAATATCGGGCAATATAATTGGCCCATTCGACATCACGTGGTACAATAGCTACAGCGTTTTCAACTGATAATTTTCTGATAATTTTCTCTGTTAGTTGCTATATAAAAAATAAAACATCATGCAGTCGAATTAACCCCTCGTCAAACTGACAGATTGAATTCAATTGTGTCGTTCTGTTAATTATACAATTTTCGTTTCTCAATTGTGAGTTTCGTCTCATGGTCCAATTATATTGCCCGACATTTGGATTGGAAAAATAATCCCCCGAATACCACACGAGCTTCAAAATTAATCGGGCATTTTCCTCAAGGTTCCCTGCATACAACAGAAGTCGTCAAGTTTGTTTGCAACGAACCTATCGGAAAATACCCGATGATTTTGAAGCTCTTGTGGTATTACAAGTGATAATTTCAACTGATAATTTTTGATAAATTCATAATTTTCGTTGATATCACCTGCCATAATTCGCCAGAATCAAAAATGGTAATCTTATGAATAGTTAAGCCACGGGCGCTGAATACGAGTGCTGTAATTCTCAATTAACGAGTGCCAATGAACAAAGAATGCCTTCAAGTATTACGTTTCTCACCCACGGACTTTATTCCAATATTGAACGACAATGCTGTCTGGGTATGGGTATTCTCTCTGGAAATGGAGACAGAATCCAATAACTCTTCATTACACTCACTACTTTGAAGTGCTGCAATTCTATTTGCACGATGAGATGACAAAAAAAATTGTTGTCCACTGTTTCATGATACCTTATGCAAAAGGATATTATTCTGAAATGGATTACTGATAAGGTTCTTGGTTATAGAAATGAGGGGCTCGCAACTCGCTGGAATTTCCAATCGGATTATTGAAAGTTGATAAAGTTGATTAACATTCATTACACGAGATGTTTTTGATGAGCCGATTTTGTCGTTGCAATTGAACGAGAGTGAACTCACAGTGACTCATGCTTTCACATAAGCTCCTGAATTAATTGATGGTTCGGTCAAAACTTTTCATATATCAACTTGTGATGAATATTACAGCTGATTCCTGGAAAGTCTGGACCTAAATGAATAGGGAAATGCCGGGGAAATAGTCCTTTGATGGTTTTCGCTTTAATGAACAGGACTTTCGAATCCGAGCTTAATGTGAATGAAATATGAAAGGAAATATGCGTGACCGTGGTAAAATACGCTTCAGAAAGCGTAAAAGTCGACTTCTTAAAAGTAATTTACGTTTAGATTTTTCTGAGCGTACAAAATTGTGAATGGCATTCGGATTATTTGAAATTGTTCCAAAGTACCAGATTATAAATAACTTCTAAATTGCAACAAATAAAATAGCGATTTCTCACTGTTCATTTTCCAGCTATCCGTTCCACCTATAAATCTTAGTAATTTCGAAACGTGATCATAAAAAGGGAGCCCACGTGGACTTCATGTGTCCCCAGAAAGGAAGAACATATCCTCAATTCCACCGATTCGTACGGAATCCACGTCCCGATATCAAATTGATCTCGATAAAAGTCTGACGATTCAAAAAAAAAGTCACAATTGAAAGAACATAGAAAATAAGGTGTGTGTAAAATGAAAGAAGCGCGTTCTACAATCAGGGAAGCGTGAAAGTGGTAAAAATATATAGAAACATCCTCAGACTGGTAGAATGGTAATGGATAGGAGCGAGTGGAATACACTGCAACTCGCCTTTTTCCTTGTTTTCTTTTGGAAAGTTGAATTCTCGACGCCACACACTCCATAGGTCTTAGACAAAGAGAACGAGTCCCGGAATACTTTGCGTTCTTCAGTGTACTTACAAAACCTTGTCTTGCACTGGGTATTCCGTACCATCTGTCCTCTCTTATGTCTACGTGCCTTTACTCTTCTTCATCCGTCTGTTCTATCATCCTCGTGGGTACTATGGTACTCATATACGTGCTTTTTCACTAACATTGAAGATGTCGGAACTTTTCAGATGTAGAGAAAGAGAAGTTTTGGGAGATGGTATCGTACAAATGGCAGTAGCAATATAGATTACCGGGATTTTTCCATTCAATCTCTGTTACGGTACTTCCTCAGTGTAATTTTGGGGTATAGAGTGGGGGTAAACATCGAAGGGGCCGATACTCTGCTGCATCGTTCGAAAATAAATATATGAAAATCTTAAAGATTCAACAGTGAACGGAAATTTTGCTGAACGGATTCTTTTTTATTTCATTCCGTCGTGTGAAAAAATCATGGATATTCAGCGGCATTAAAATTACGTTTTGCACAGAATTATTATTTTTTTTAAACATTCGTTGTTTATAAATTAATAATTTAATTAATTCAATTTTTAAAATATTTCGTCCATCTTCCATCAAAAGTCTACTTTCTAATTTTTTTTCAGTTTTTTAAAATGTTTTTTAACGGTCCGATATCGAGATTCAAATTCAGACATGTAAAGTTTAAATAATAAAATTATTGCAAAAAGTCCGGAAAGTTAGGGTCAATTGGGACTTAAATGAAAGCTCTGATGTTCGACTACAAAAGGAGAAATATTCAGTAAAAATTACAGAACAATTCACGTAATCCGCAATAGGGAATCGGTTTCCGGCAATTTTTATAAGAATGGAAGAGAAGAAATTTGAAACGTTCAGTGAATTTTCAGGTTCATCACCGAACAAAGTACGAAATTGTCGCGTAATTTTTCCCGAAGAAGTAAAATCTTACAGAAACTTGCCGACTTACTATGCCTCCAAAATCAAAAATTCTTGAACGTTCAACAATTTTTATGAAGCTGGTGAGTTATTTCTACATTCCGTTCCGTAAAATTTCACAGCAGGGAGTTATCAGACCGGTGGTTAATTTTTACGGAACAAATTGTAGAATTTACGTGGCGATTCGTACAATTTTAGTTGCGATTCACACTTTTTATTGAATTTTACTTCGCTCGCGGATTACGTTTGAAAACGTAATTTTCACGTTTTTTTTTTGGTAATTTTTATGGAATTTTTCTCTGCGTGTGGAAAAAAATAGCCAAAGTACTTGGATATCCTTAAGCCTTGCAAGTTAAAGAGGTTGTAATTAATTTTAACAATCTATAATCTTTTACAGGATATGAGAGATCAATTAGGGTGGCTGTATGCATACTACAGTAAACAATATTCAATATGTCATACCTGCGCACGGGAACCAATATTTTCCGTGAATTTTTGTTTGCTGAAAATAGTTGTTTGCTTCACGCTCACACCATAATTGTATGCAACAGTCAGTCCAATTTCTGATACTGAATAATTCTCGGATGCATACTCAGGGAATTGGACCATGCATATCAAACTCACGTTCATTAGAATGTGGAATTCGAGAATGGAGTGAAACTCTACGGTTTTCATCGTCATAGAGTAGAGTATCCGGAGAATTAAAAGTCCTAAGCTGGACTTAGCCCTTTCACATTCATGTACCTGGAAAAATCAGTCTGCACGTCTACACGGAGAGAAATATTCAAGAAAAATTACGGAACATTTCACGTAATCCGCAAGCGAGAATCGTTTTCAGTGAATTTCTATAGGAATATAAGAGAATAAATCTGAAACGTTCAGTAAATTTTCGGGTCTGTCACCGAAAAAAAGACGAAAAAGTCACGTCATTTTTCTGGAAGTTGTAAAATCTAACAGAAACTTCAAGACTTATTATGCCTCAGAACATGAAAATTCGTGGATGTTTAAGAATTTTTACGAAAAGTTCCGGAAAAATTATGGAACGTGTTGTTAAAATCTTCCACTCACGGTGACTCATGGCTAGCCGGGAGGCGTCGGACGGATGAGTAATTTTTACGAAACAGATCGTAGAATTTACGTGACGATTGACACTTTTTATCGAATTTTACTTCGCTCCCAGATTACGTTTCGAAACGTAATTTTTACGTCTTTTTTCTGGTAATTTTTATTGAATATTTCTCTCCGTGTACGTATTTCTAGAGTATAAAAAATAAGTAGCGAAGTCATTTGTATGATAGAGACAACCCCCTGCAACTTTCAAATTTCACCGCGGTCTCTCCTTAAGAGGTAACGAAAATCCAAAAAACCTTAGGGACTGGACAATATAGTAATGAAGTGGGTGAAGTTGTTTGGTTCCTAAAAATTGATAACTATAGACACGTGGACGATTCTAAAATTTAACACATGCAAGGGGTACGGTTAGGGTAGCTGGTGCACCCGTATTTCTCTGGATTGGCTGAGGAAAACATTTTTTTCTTTTTTTTTAACGGAAATATTTGATAACAACAAGTATTTTCAACAGACATTTTCAATTTTCTCCCATGGAAACATCGTTAAAAAATCTAGATCATTTTCTACCGAATTCTTAGAATATTTCGACCTCAGAGTTTAAGATTTTTCTAATTTTCAGTTGGTCCATAATTGAATGGAGTGCGAAATATATGTGCGTTATACATTTCCACATCCATTGCGACCTTTTCGATAGCAGAAAAATATCTCCATCAGTTATTATTGGCAATTTTATCAGCCTCCGCGTTTGGGGGTAATTCCGCCCAGAGTTTGTGGGTAATGCCGCCCCGGGTTTCTATAGGGCTGCTAGACTCTGCAGCTAGAGGGCGGTCGAGTGACAGCTCGATTGTTTGGGGTAGTCGGNATTTTTTCGCCCCTTTCCATTATTGCGATTTGACCCTTACAATTTTACTCTTCAGATTTTACCCTTATGATTCCACCCCTATGATTCCATTCTCATCATCTCACCCTTACGACTTAACCCTTACAGTTACACCAACGGCTGGAGCCCAATGACCAAGCTCCGGGCCACCGCTGGCTGAGGCTTGGTTATCGAGCTCCGGCATGCCAGTGTCCGGCCAAGGCTGGGCCAGATCTGTCAACCAAGGCTCGGTTACCTGCCCTTCTCCCGAGACTCAAGCCCTGGTCCCCAGGGATGGCCGAACCTCGGTCCAAGCCTGGGCGCCCAGGCTTGGCAAGCCCAGGCTTGTGCCAGGCTTGGCCCGTTTCTCCAACACTGGCATTTCGTACGTGGGATTACCCTCAAAGTTCGATCCCATCGCTCACTGGCCGCTGGCAATTGAATTACGTAATCAAATATGTTTAATGTTAATAAAAAATCTGTCCTCTTCACATCTTCGAGTAATCACCTCNGAGCCAAAGAATGGAAACGAAGGATGAAAATAGGAAAAATTATAACAGTTGGTCTGCATTGCTCAAAAAAGTCATGAAAACAAGGTGGGCGGTAGTGGACGCATGCTGGGCGTCCACTACCGCATGCCGGGCGTCATTACCCTCAAAGTTCGATCCCATCGCTCACTGGCCGCTGGCAATTGAATTACGTAATCAAATATGTTTAATGTTAATAAAAAATCTGTCCTCTTCACATCTTCGAGTAATCACCTCGAAGAACCCATTCTAACCGTTTATGACTCCTTGTAGAATGCGAGGCTAGAACAAAAGACTCATTTTCCTTACACAGCAAAAACGAATGTCTGAATTGTACACACCTTTTGTAGACATTTTTCAGACACTAAAAAACGCCTGAATAAAATGAAAATGTATCTGAAATTCAGGTGCCCCATCTTAATTCATGTTTGAAATTCTGACACATTTTCATTTTATTCAGACGTTTTTTAGTGCCTGAAAAATGTCTACAAAAGGTGTGTGAAATTCAGACATTCGTTTTTGCTGTGTAGGTGAGCGTTTTCACATTGGCCGTTTCATGCTTTTAGTTCAAATTGTACAAACCCCAATGACAAACCTGATAAAGAGTGACATTCGGTGCACACCAACACTACTCCTGCTCATTCAGCATGCATTGTTCACGCTCTCTCATTTCTTATTACTATCCAGTGCTTTCTCTCATTGTCGCCTAAAACTCTAGCATCCAACTCTCCAATCACTACCTTCACACTCGCTATCTTCACGAGTTCATGGTTTCCAACATTACTCCACCTCTCTTCCTGTGCCATTCCCGCCCGCAAATGGATTTCTATGAATGTACGTGATATTAATTAGACATGGTAGAATTAATTACGCGTGTGCATACATTCGAAAAGGTTGTACGCGTCGGAAATGTTATAATACTGTTATACTGTTATACTGTTAAAATGTTATAATACTGTACACCCTTCATCATTGTTAGCTTTAGAATGAAGTTTTAGTACGTGGACTGAAGCTTTCGTGTTCATTTATTTTTACATCAAATGAATTTTGTAAGAGGCTGACTGGTGTAATGCGGGAGAGTTTATCAACATCTCGACCTGTAGGGAGAAACTGAAAATGATTTTGAACAATTAGCAACAAACATCACGAGTTAAAGAAGAGAAAACAGTTATTCTCTCGACATATCTCTTATGATAATGAAAATAAAGTGCCTGAAGGTGTTAATTTGAAACAATACGTTTTTTGTATTTACGTGATCAGTCGAAAGTGTTCTTTAATAAATATCAAATTATCCCTTAAAATCCCTGATTGCCAAGATAATTTACAATAAATCAGTAGCGAAGCGGTAAAACGGTTCAAGTGGACTCAACTCTCAGCTGAGTTTTTGAGGAATATCTCCAAATCTGAGGGAGATAGTCAAATTTTTGTAATTACCTTTTTCGTAGCTCTAAATTTGCTCGCCAAAAAAGATTATAACAAAAATTTTGCAATCTGCCTTAGAATTCAAGATATTCATTAAAAACTGATCAATAGTAAAAATTGGGGGGAGAATGGGGTAGAAATTCAACCATCAATATCTCCTGACCAAATGATGCAATTTTGGTGAATTAAATCTCATTTTGAAGCTTGGAAAAGTATCTTGAAAATGAAAAAAAAACTTGAAATTTAACTCCGCCGTTTTCGAGTTCTTGGCGATTAAAGAGGTTCAGTTCTCATGTGGATTGCCGCACTCGCATGTTAGACCGCACTCCTCGGCCTTATGACAAACTGCAATATATTATTCTCTCGTTCTCGTATATGACGAGATCCCGTTTCGCCCGCTTGACGATCAACAACAAAAGAGCGCCTCTTGGTAATTCAATATTGGTGTATTCAGGTATATGATGAGAGAGGAGAGCTTGTGGTCGATGCGATTAAGCTCTGTTTGAATACTGAAGTAATCTCATTATCTAGTATAATTAATAATGAATCTAATAGCGAAGTGGTGAAACAAGATAAGTTGACTCGTCTTCATGTTGTATTTTTGATCGATATAACCGATATATCTGAACCCAAGGATAATTAACTCAATCACGGAGTGGTAATTGATCACGAGTCGATAGCTTCACTGAGAAGAAAACAAATTTTTTGATTAAAAAAACCGCTGATGATGTTGCGCAATATTTATAAACGAAGAATAAATTCTTTCTGAAAAGACTAAATTTACTTTTGCAATCCAAGTTTTCAATCTCGATGCGCGCTTCGCATGCACACCAAAAACGAAAGTCTGCATTTCACACACTTTTTGTCGACATTTTTCAGACACTAAAAAACGCCTGAATAAAATGAAAATGTTTGTGAATTTCGGACGAAGCCAATTATGGTGCCCAATTATCTTAATTCATGTTTGAAATTCAGACATTCGTTTGTGCTGTATTTGGCCCAAAATAATCCTTTTTTGATCATTTTTAACAAACAATTTTTTTGGCTCAAGTAAGGCTTGTTTGAGAACTCTGTAGTTTTTATCTTAGTGCAGTTATTTTTTCCTGAATTACATTTCGCTCCACGATTAGCTTTTTTTTTTATTTTACGCTTTCTCAACCCCTCTATGGGGTTAAAAGCGCAACAAAGATGAATTGAGAAAAAAAAAGAAAAAGAATACAGTTTATTTTCTGAGCGCAAGATATGTTACTCTTGAAAATTTTCAAGTCAGAAGTTTCTTGATATGAGTAATCACGTATTTCTCAAAAACCTTTGTTTTTGCCAGTGTAGGTAATACTTATCTAGCATTTCTCCTCTTCTAATGGCTCTTCCTTCCCCAGCCCCTTTTCCAGTCTTCATTTTCAATCCCTCATGATCTGCCCCTCATTCAAAGGTACGGAGAGAGTTGTTCCGAAAAATCCCCCTCTCCTTTTTCCACCGGTCAGATTCCTATACACAAGAGTGCTGCTGAGCGATGGGAAATTAACGAGATGGGTTGGCTCTTCAATTCCATCCAGAATCGCTGAGGTAGATATGTACGTTTGTACATCCATTCAATGGCAGACGAGAGAATATGGCTATATCTCTCCGAGACGATCTGCGAACTGCTGTTTTCCCCATTCCTCTATTTTATCATCGTTTTTCCACAAATTTTTGTAACCTTCCCTCTCCCCTCCCCTCCCCCCACATGTCTGTCGCAACGTACAAAAGTTGTCCGTGAGGAAGACCCAAGACAACTGCTGAAGAAAGTTGAAAAAACTTGGGTTACAGGAGAGGTGGGGCAAATGTTTCGTGGATATGTCGCAAAAACGGCGGAGATTTATCAGCAGACACGGACGTGTAGTCAATGAGAAAAGATTTTCTGTTGAAGAAACAATTTCAAAATCGGATTGGAAAGAAATTTCATACGAGAAACTTTTATCTTTCTGGAGAAAATCATGTTGAAAAGCGAGGAGAAACGAGTTTATCACTTTGCAAAATAAGGGGTTTCTTCTAAAAATTGTTAAAATTCTACTTCAGAGTAATTTGGTGCCTTCCATGGACAGGACCGTTAGTTGAATTTTCGGGTTGTTCAGCTAACTCCTTCATGGGAAAATCTGGTAATCCAATTGCATTTAATCGTGTTGGAAATACCGAAAAAATGACGATATCCGTGTGAATGGCATGAAAAATCTGAATTTTTATCGATAGTTTAGGCATCATTTCTCGAGTGTTATTGCCCATGGTGATTCCAAGGTATATTGTTCAGATTCTTCTCCTGTGAATGTTTGAAAAAAAATACATTTCCAAGATAATTTTATTTTCAGGGACATCTCTGATTTTTTGGAATTTATTCTCAATTATTTGTAATTTATTATCAACTTTTATTCTTATCAACCCGAAGAAAGTTATTGTAATGGTCCCGAAAATGTGGAATTTCCATGATTTCTGCACACATCTTCGCCTTTAGAATCATCCTGATACGTTTTTTAAGACATGTCAGTGACCAAAATTTGCTCTAACGACATTTCTGAGCAAATGAACGGATTCAATTTTTTTTTTCAATCGTGTTGATGTGACGTAGAACTGATTAGGTTATGAAGACGACAGTCTCAGCGGTTCGTTAATTATTCGCATAACACTTGTGAAAAAATCGAAAAAAGTGAGTTTTCCTTGCAGACATCGGCATAATCACAATTTTCAATTAAAGTTAAATGTTGAATAAGTCAATTGTTAATAGCACTCACCAATTTTTTACTATTAACCCTAGTCTGGTCAGCAAACGCGTTTCTGCGACTATGGGAATCGGGGAATCCCCTCAGCTGCGAGGGGATTCCCCGCCGTGTTATTTAGGCTTTAGCGTTGCCGAATTTACTCTTCACTGCCCGGGTGCGTTGAGCGAGTTTCTGGCAACGCCGCGTCATGGAAAATTTGATTTAAGGGGTAACAGAATGCCCTTAATTTTTCCAATATTTGAACAAATTTACTGCTGAAAGTTATCGATATTTTAAAAAATCGAAGCACATTAATCTGCAGGAGGTGATGATGAAGATCAATCTGCTTTGGGTTAAAAAAATATTAATCATTTTGAGCAGGAAATTTGCTTAAAAATGTCGAGAATGATGGCCTTCTGTTACCCCTTAACATGGGAAAAAAATTTCATCTGTTCGAAATAATTTGTTTTCTTTACAAATTTTGGGAAATATCTTTTTCTACTATAATTTTTTAGACATTTCAACTGACAAAGTCCAATTTTTTAAAATTTTTCCGGTTAGCCAGTCAATTGTAATTCAAGAAAAACGACGCGCGGCGGGATTTCCCTCATAGGGTGCCCAATCTAGGGTTAAATTAACCGATTTAAGTATTCAAATTCCGAATTATTTTATCAACTAATAATTAAGAAATTTAAAATACCAATTATATCATTTTTCAAATTTCAATGAAGATAAGTAAATCTTAATTTTTGTAAGGTGCTTCTCCTAAGACTACTAAATCAATTATTGATGCTGATCTATGGTTCTTTTCCAAATTCAGCAATTTTACCGAGAATAATGATGAAGCGAGCGACCACAAACCCAGTCGAATTTTTTTATAGTGACGTCAACTCTAGAGATGCGCCAAACCTTCCTTCAATGATTCCACAGATTGTTTCACAATTTACGTACAGTCGAGCGGTTAAATTCACTGATCCATCAAATTCACTTCATCAGAGAGGTACTTCCTCGACAAGAAATTGATACGAAAGAAATTGATGCTGCCGAATCTCACTCTAGCGATCAGCTACAAATATTCAAAAAAACTGATGGTATCAATATCGAAGACGTACCAATCCGATCCAATTTCAGAGTTTTCTGCTTCATTCATTCCACAACGGCAATGAAATAGTATCACGACCCAATCAGCAGAATGTATTTTAAACGGGAAGAAAATGGGAAGAGTACGTTATAATGACTCGATGTTCCTCGCAGCACAAGACGTCTCGTGTTGAATAATTTTTCACATTTCTCTTCGATTGAAGTAAAAATGTTAACATCGAATTCATTGACATCAACTAACTCATTAAACGGGATGTTAGCAATCTTGGATCGAGACTCCCCCACTCATTTTTATCCCTCGTGGTGCTCTCCGAGGCAGACGCTCGATGTCCGATCCAGTAACTCCGAGTAATTAAGTAGTTTACCGTCGAACGCTGACGCTAATTGGATGAGGCCCCCCCCCATGTTATCGTTCTTCTGCATATACAAAAAGTTCAATCAACGTTATATCGTGAAAAAGTTTGTTACTTCGTAAATGGAGAGAGAGAGAAAAAGAAACACGAAAAATCAATTGCATTTGAAAACTTCAAGTACGACCAAATTGAGAGACAAGCGGTTTGGGCTGGCGTTGTCGAGTGTGGGTTTGGATCGAGAACACTTCGTTATCTCGGGAATCTTTTTCGTCTCCACAAGTACACCACGACCGGAGTTCCATGTTACTTGAACAAACAAGCGAAGCGTTTCACCTCATTCTTTTCATTCTCCATGTTCATGTTCAGCTCGTCATTTGTCGTTGTATTGTGAAGAGAAATGCTGACACCAGCCGTATAAAAATCACTAACAAGATAGTGAGAAATGTGACGAAACAGATGGGGAACATCTGGGAAATGAGTAATGAGAATGAATGCAGAGCTACGAGAAGAATAAGATATTCAGGAACGTGGAGTTTCTGATCAGACCGTATGCAGAAGTGAAGTGATAAAGATGAAACAAGTCAACTCAACGCTCTGTTGATTATTTGAGGAAGCTTGTTTTTTTAGCGATTTGAAATTATCAATATATAAGTGTTGGGGAGTTGGTGCTTGTACCGCCCACCACGCGCCTTATACAAGCAGTCATAAACGGTTAGAATGGGTTCTTCGAGGTGTTTACTCGAAGATGTGAAGAGGACGGATTTTTTATTAACATTAAACATATTTAATTATGTAATTCAATTTCCATCGGGCAGTGAGCGATGGAATCGAACTTTGAGGGTAATACCGCCCGGCATGCGCCCAATACCGCCCACCTTGTTTTCATGGCTTTTTTGAGCAATGCAGACCAATTGCTATAATTTGTCCTATTTTCATCCTTCGTTTCCATTCTTCAGCTCCATTTTGAGAAAGATTTCACGTGAATAATAATAAATTGTTCTGAATTTACCCGATGTTCCAGTGGCCACCGACTATCCCAAACAATCGAGCTGTCACTCGACCGCCCTCTAGCTGCAGAGTCTAGCAGCCCTATAGAAACCCTGGGCGGCATTACCCAGAAACTCTGTGCGGAATTACCCACAAACGCGGAGGCTGATAAAATAGCCAATAATAACTGATAAAGATATTTTTCTGCTATCGAAAAAGTCGCAATGGATGTGGAAATGTATAACGAACATATCAGTAGTGAAGCGGTAAACCGAGTTAAGTCGATTTTGACTTTTGATCAGTTTTTGATGAATATCTCAGAACCTAAGAGAGATAGCAAAATTTTTCTCATGACCTTTTTTGTAGAACCGATTAAGAGCTATAAAAAGGTCACGACAAAAATTTTTCTATCTCTTTTAGATTCCGAGATATTCGTCAAAAACTGGCCAATAGTTAAAATCGACTTAACCCGGTTTACCGCTTCGCTACTGATATATTTCGCACGCCATTCAATTATGGACCAACTAAAAATTTGAAAAATCTTAAGTTCTGGAGTCAAAATATTTTAAGAATTCGGTGGGAAATGATTTGGATTTTTTTAACGATGTTTCCACGGGAGAAAATTGAGAATTTCTGGTGAAATTACTTATTGTTATCAAATATTTGCATAATAAAAAAAGAAGAAAAAATTTCTCAGTCAATCCTGAGACATCGGGGCGGCATTAGCCGCTAGCGGTAGAGGCACCCGCTCTTATTCTTTCGGATTTCAGAATACAAGATCCCGAATTCCGGAAAAAAGATATTCCTCATTCCAGAATATTATTTACCCAATTCGAGGATATTTTTTTCTGTGACTCAACAAATCACCAATTGCATCCCTAATTGATATCCTTTTGGTGGTATCGTATCAGAATCAGACCACCTTCATGGAAAAACAAACGCAAAACTACTCTTATTTCTATTCTGGTCATCCTCTTATCACATTCCGGAGCTCTAAAAATAGTTACAGTCAATGAAAAACTCCATTCGGTTTGGGAAATAGGACTTCCCAAAGCAATGAAAAATTCATGAAGTCATGAAAAACAAAACAATCCTCGATTTTTATTTGTAGAACTCCGTATCAAGTTATTTTAGTAATCCGGATGCGTTTCGGAGTCGTTGTTCTCCCATTCAAATGAATCTTGGCGAGGAAACGACACAGATCCGGAAGAAAAAACGTACAAGAGAATAAATACGTCATGCTCGAAACTCTTGGACAGACCCACAAAAATGATTTATTTGATTCACATAAAGTTTACTTGAATCGAATAAAAAAGTTTATTCAATTAGTACCAAATCATTTCCTTCAAATTAAATGAAAAATTTTATTCATTGTTTTGTTTATATTGAATAAATTTTGTTTTATTATTAATAAATCTTTAATTGATCCAAATAAATTCTTTATTTATACCAAATAAACAGTTTTCTTATAATAAGAGAATTTCTTTATTTAAATCAAATCAATTTTTTCTTTGAACTAAATAAATTATTTATTTGATCTTGAAAAACTTTTATTTGACGTAAATAAATTGTTTTTTAAAAAATATAATAAATTTTTTATTTAGAATAGATAAATTCTTTGATATAAATAAATCCTTTTTTTTAAAGCAAATAAACAAGTTTATTCATTTGTTAAAAAAATATTTTTGAAATAAGTAAAAAATTTCGAACAAAGGGCGAAAATGCGCTCGAAGCTCCAAACAAACAGGAGATTAAGTCGACCTTTCACGTGCTTTGACGACCACATGAAGAGCCTTATAAACTTTACAGCCATCCTAGTAAAATTAAGTATCGAAACTTCAATCGATACATGGCTCTTCTACCAGGATACTTCTTCGAGAAGACCTTCGATAATTCATGGGGTGCCTTTTCCAGAGTTATATTTGCCTGACTGAGTCTCGGGTACTTCGGACAAACTTTCTCGATTGATTATACCACAGGCACAATCCTTCAAGGATTGATAATGTTCCCATTTCTACCTCAGAGTGCAAATCAACTTCAGTCCTTCAAGCACTTTATTAAATTGCAGACTTTAACGCCACATTAGGTTCTTCCCCCGCAAATATCAAACCATCCCATTCGTCTCTGCTCCATTTCCAGTGGTGTTGCGGAAATGGTGATGTCAATATTTCATCTTGACGTATTAAAATGTAGTTTTTTTTTCCACTAATTGGACGGAAAAAAAGGTGAAGAAAAGTTACTGAACGAATCACGGAATCGTGTAACGGAATCCACTCTTGAGCATAAAATATACTTGATTCAAGTATATTTTATACTCAATTGGGGGATGAGTATTTCAATTCAAAGACGATTCTTTTGTATCAGGCCGGGTTGCAGCAAGCCCTCTTAAGTGTAATATAAGGGTCAGGCACTAAGTGTCATTATATAAGGGTCAAAAAGTGGAGGTTAAAAAATGAGGGTCAGAATATTAGGGTTAAAACATTATGGTCAGAATATAAAAGTAAAAAAAGTGGGGGTCAGGCAATGAGGGTCTAAATATCTCTCTATATAAATAAAAAAATAAGGCGAAAAATTCAGGGGACGCTCAAGTTCAGGGGACGCTGGGCGCCTATACGGGGGTTCCTATATGGGGAGGTAACTGTATTTATAAGGGATGTCTGTATGAGGGAGTGGTCATAAAGGGGATATCTATATTTATGGAGAATTACTATATTAGGGGGTGCTCATATGGAAGATATTTATGGGTACGGTCATACCGCTGCGGTCACACGGATGGGGGGGAGCGAGCGAAGCGAGCGGGGGGGCGCGGCCCCCTCCGGTTTAGCGAGCGGAGCGAGCAGGGGGCGACGCCCCCTAGTAAGTCATATGTTATGCTTGATCACCGTTTTTAGCCCTTATATGACCCTCATTACCTGACACCCACTTTTTTTACTTTTATATTCTGACCCTCTTTTTTTAACCCCAACATTCTGACCCTCATTCCTTCACCTTTAAATTCAGGCCCTCAGTTTTTGACTCTAATATTCCGACCCTCATTATTTAACCTCCACTTTTTGACCCTTATATTCTCACACTTAGTGTCTGACCCTTATATTACACTTAAGAGCACTTGGTACAACCCGGGTTAATACGAAATAATCATCCTCGGATTGAAACACCCATTCTCCATTCGAGTATAAAATATACTTGAATCAAGTATATTTGATACTGATAGAAATGATTGGTTATTCTTAACAAATGGATTTAGTTGAAGGCTAGGGTCTATTCGGTCTCACCAAATGTTCATTCGTTAATAGTTAACAAACACATACTTGAGGAGCCTTGTTTGACTCGACTTTCACCTTTCAAGTGAACCATATTCTAACTATTAAAAAATATTTATCTGATCATATCCAACTCTACCATTCGTTAATAGTTAACGAATCTCGTTTATAATAAATGAATCATTCTATCAGTGTGCATGTTCTTAATTCTGGTATAAGATCTACTCAATTCAAGTATATTTTTTTCCCTCTCATCAAGCCATCATAACTCACGCATAATCTGAAGCACAATCGTCTCCATCAAAAAATCTTTCGATCAATCACCCGCGTTGGTTTCAGCTCCCCAAAAACCTCCTAAAAATTCTCATAAAAATTTCAATTCAATCACACGACCATTTTTCAATTCACTTTGTTACCTCCTAAAACCTGATTATCCCACACGTCTGAACACGAATCGAATCGATAGTTGCCTTTAATAAAAATGAAATTTCATCTATTCCCGCTCATCACCCCCTTCTTTTTTTTCACAGAATGCAGGAGAGGAAGGCACGTCGTAAGTTTCCAACACTCCGTGGATCGATGTGGTGAGGCCAAAATGAAATATCCGTGTCCGGAGGCGTATACACACACAACACTGGTAAGCTAACTTTGTATTCATCCAGGTATGTAGTACGAGGGTACGTTTTCCTCGTACCGTAGAAGCCTTCGACCTTCCAACCACCTCCCAAAATATTTTGTATTACAAGCAGTAGTGTACGAGCTATATGTACAAGGTATATATGCACAAACTCGTAAATCGTGCATCGCGGTTACGATGCTCCTAATCCGGGTGCGTCGGTTAGGATATCCCGCTGTGCCTCCACTACTCATCCTCGTCTCTGTTGCCCTCCCTCCCTGGAATATGCACGCATGAACACCACTGCAATAACATGAGTGACAGACGAGGCTATTTGATATCCCTCGAAATGGCGGTTGTTGACTCACAGCTGGGTCCAACATTGACCAGCCACTTATATCCTAGTCTCGTTAAATCAGAGAATAAATGTTTAAGGATGTTCAACCTATCAAGTGGACGACTCAGTTGAAAAGACAAACAAAATTGACTAAATAAATCATTCACGTTACAAACTATTTTTCTCATCAAATTACAAGTCTTATGGCGTACTTTTCCGGTCTCAAAAACAATAATTAAAGGAAATGTTCATGAATAATGGAGGACTTGTGACTGCGGTGGTAACAGTCGAATTCTGATCGGGCAACATCGCACGCTTCGGCGAGTAGTGGGGTTGTAACAGTGAGATGAATGTTTGTGTGTGTTATACGTGTCCATATGCTTCCAGCACTGAATTATCGTCACCGACTTTACCGACCTCGATCAGCTGTTGTGCGGTGTTGTCGCGTTGCTCGACCCGTAATGGTGGTCCAATTTTTTTAGAGGAATTCGAAAATCAATCGAAGATATCACGCCTATATGGCCCGGTCCCCTACTTATTCTCGCCGGCGATAGATTCTCCATAGTCTAAAGTAAATGGCTTGTGATTTTTTTTCAATATCTTGAGTGTCTAACCCATGCAACATCTCGATCAAAGCTCACACGATCACGTTTCTTCCCGATGCGTAATGTCAGAAGAAGTGATTTTCAGAAATTAATTTCTCACTGGAATGCCCCGATGGAAGGATTAAGATTATTACTAACGTGTGGCTCAAATATGACCCTGGCATATGAGACAATGTCAAAATTATTGTGAGTAATGTGGGTTTTGGCTAGACATCCTTAACACACCTTGGTGGTTAGTCATTCGCCTCTACTCTGCCTCCATCGGCTGCCCTTCCAATATTTTCCGATATTTATTCGGGTCTGGAGCTGAGCGAGAATGCTGAATCAACAGGAAAATTGGTGGAGGGAATATTCACGCAGAATAGACAGATTTTGATCATTGCAGGCAGTAATGAGCACGGGGTTAAATTATCCATATCAGGTAAGCCTTCAATCGAAACGAACTGGGATTTTCAGGGTTTGATGTGAATATGAAATATTTACAGAGGGTTCGTAAATTTGATGGGTAGTCGCGGGTAATTTAATTAGCTGGTGAATTAGTGAAGGGTACAGCGGTGAGAATAGTTGGTCATTTATTCCCTATTATACCACTGCAAAACGTTTCCGAATAATATTTAATTGAATACTTCAAGTCATGACGGTGACTAAGTGACGGATCTTGCTCTTGTTTTTCTGTTCATTTAAAGAGAATTAATCCTTTAAATATCGAGCGTATCCATAATACTACACTGTATGAAAATTATTCCTGAAGTTTCAAGTAAAAAATCTTGACATTTTTTACAATCTCTCATTCACACGAAATTTGCATGTATTTTGTTATTGAATAATCAGTTGAATTCTTGAGGATTCAATGAAATTACAATTTTCAGATCCACGTGATAACGAAAATTATTAAATAATTTGAAAATTCAAGCAACAATTTCCCTGAATTTTTAATTCACTGAAAATTCCATTGAATTTGATGTTCAATTTCCGCAATGAATTTGAAAATTCTAGAAATTATTGAAATATCAGTGATAATGTAACATGGAAAACCCAATTATGTTCAATTTCCAACCTGAATGAGAGATTGCATGAACGATTTGATCTTAAATTGAATTCAAATTTACAACATTGAGAATTCAGTAGCGAAGTGGTAAAACGGTTCAAGTCGACTCATCTCCCAGTTGAGTTTTTGAGGAATATTTCCGAATCTAAGGGAGATAGCGAAATTTTCCTTATTACGTTTGTTGTAGCTCTCAATCGGCTCTACAAAAAAGGTCGTAACATCCATTTTGGTAGCTCCCTTGGATTCCGAGATATTCATTGAAAAATGGTCAATAGTCAAAATTGATTTGTACCGTTTTACCACTTCGCTACTGAATTCAAGTGAAACTATTAGTTAGGGGAGGGTCGGACGAAATAGGACGTTTCGTTATCTTCTCTTGGAAAAGATTTTGGAAAAGATCTCAACACGTCCCATTTCGCCCGACCCTCCCCTAATTTTCAAAAAAATTCTAACAATGTGTGAATGATCTCCGTCCCAGTTCCATTTGGATCACTTCAAGGAATCTTCCAAAGAAATATTGTCCCCAATCTCAACATGATTGGAACATTCACATGAATTTGTTTCGCCAGCCGTAAAAATCGACTTCGCAATAGATTCCCTCCAGCCAAGAGATTTCAGTTCCCATTCTCATCATTCTACCACGACTGTTTTCGGCATAATCTTCCATGCGACATAAGCGTTGCAAGATAAATATTGAGAGAACTTGCAGAAAATTTCTGGTTCACATTCTTCATACACGAGTGCCCGCAGTAATTGGATGCATGAGAATGACCGAATTTCTCTAATATACCCACTTTTGTGAGACAGAGTGAAACTCGAGTTACTTCCTGGCTCCATTTTCTCTCGTCCATAGCGTCTAATTAAGTCAGAAAAGCCAGCTCTTGTGCATGACAGTCGTCGAAATTGGGCGAAGCGTTACATCTCTTTACTCAATTCTCTTTTATACCCTTAGTATCCACCAGGAGTCTTCTGTAAGAGAGTAACTTTGATGATTCAAAGACTCTGATGAAAAGGGAGTCGTCCATCAAATTAGAATGAAAAAACTCGGTACATACTAGTTATAATCATAATTGAAGAAGAAGCTTTCTCATGCGAACGGAAAAGAATTCGTTGTCAAATGAAGTTTGTCCTGTTGGAATTGATGGAGCAAATTGGTCAATTCTACAAAGAAAACTCTCCGAAAAAGGTCGAGGGATCCGGCTCGATATGAATAGGACGGAAACATGTCGAGAATCGACTTATTTCATGCCAGGATTGATGGTGTGAATGAAGTGAAAAAATATGCAAAGCGGAATAGCGACTTGATTCAGGTCCGATTCTACTTGTTTGAAAAAGATTCTGCGATTTTTTTTTACGTGGATACGTCTTTGATTTCATGTTGAGGGTGATTCACCCCTAATGGCCAGTGCCATCTATAGGAATTATAGAAAATTCTAGATTTTTCCAGAAAGTTCGAGACAATTTTCCGGTTTTTTGTAGAAAATCCGAGCAAATCCTTCGGTTTTATGAAAAAGAAATCGAGAAAATTCTCTAGTTTTACTGAAAATTTGAGAAAATTCCCGGATTCCCTAGAACATTCTGCGACTTGATTTTGGCTTCTCTTTAATTCAAGTCGATATCAAGTGCGACTCGGAATTGTCCGTGCCAAATTCCGGAAATTTTTATCGTGTTCGAGTTCCACTGAAATTGTAGAAAATTTTGTTGTTGAAAAATCAAATATTCCGTTCATTTTCTGTTCAAATGGTCTGGAAATTAATAAAATACTTGATTTTTCCGTTCAATTATTCTGTGAAAAATCAGGAAAATTCATGTCATTTTGTTTCTGAATATTCATGTTCCACTAAAAACTTAATCAAGTTGGGAAATTTCCATCTCACTCCTACTGAAAACTCCCGAATTTCCATGAATTCTACTTAAAACTTGAAATTCCACAACCATTTTTTCCCTAAATTCTATTGAAAGTCAGTCTCATGAAATTTACTATATCTTCCATGAAATATAAAAAAATTTCTAACAGTATACTATCTGAAACACAGATTTTTCGGCGCGAATCGATCCGCTAGTTCGCCTTCAATCAATTGAGTAAGTTTGCACTACCAAATTTGCACAAACAACTGAAAAAAAAGAGACAAAAGTGTTTTAGCTTAAGGCATCATTCTGAGCTATGTTGAGACACTTTAATCCAGTCTTCTAATTACAGAAAGCCCGGAAACCGGATTAATGGACCCAGAGTCACAATACTTTTGGGAAACGTAAAAAAATCACTTAAATCAAGTCGAAACTACTTGAAAACTACTTGAATATACTCTCTGTCTTCGTATAATGAAATGCAACTTATTCTCCGCTGTCTTATTTGTACCGCTTCCAACCAAATGAATGAATTCGTTTTTAGAACGTACTATATAATATAAGCCATCGACGTAGACGTTCTAAATTATTCCATCTCTGCGAAGTTGGAAGAAGATCATTCTAAAACCGTGATGCTTTGGCAACTGAATATGTATGAGATTTCGAGGAATGCGGTCCGTGTTGCATGGCGAACATGCATGAGGTCAGTGTTGGAGCGCAGGAGCTATCGATTCGAGAGGAGAGTGAGTGCATTAGCTGAGCATGAAAATCGAACTGGTGAATGAAGATGTCAGGGCTGCGTATGATGCAGTGTCAAGGATGAGTTAGTTGGACTGGTTCAATCTTGACAGGACACAACCGGGGCAATGTGCGGAGATATGGCTTTTGTTGACTAGGGAAATATTGACGGACGTCATGAAGTGATGGTTAGAACAATGGAGGGATGGATTGTCTACAGATTCAGGGCTCTTCAGTGAACAGACATATCAGAAAGATAGATGTTATTAGAAGCACTCCACGTTTTCATAGGAATCTCCGACTCGGATTCATCATTCGTTCGGTGTACAGACATATTTTGATTTGGTGAGCTATGAACTCTAAATTTATCTTCAGATGTCTAGACGATAGTCACCTGTGAACCTCTTTGAATACAGTCCTTGATTTCGATTCTGACAGCACGCGTAATAGACAATTTTTAGATGATTCATTGGGTCGAGCAGCAGAAGACCTCGGTCCATAATGGATTGTAAGAGCTTCCCTTAGAGAAGTTCAGCCTCCGGATGAAGAAAACCCAGAACCTTCCGTTCTTCCAACCAAGTTATATGAATTTTTCAGTTTTGATCTTGATCGAATGTTTCCAAAATTGATAAGATTTATCCTCCATTATATTGACACATCTCCACACGTTCTTAGAAGAATACTCCATCAACATTTTCCCACCACTAATTACTAGTTTCATCAAAAACTTTCTCAGCATCCACAAGATCAATAACATCCCAATTGCAAAGAACCTCACTATTCTTTCCAACATTCTTCCCAGATAACTTAATGCTTTCAGCAGCAGAAGAGATTAATCTATCTTTCGTAGTGGTGTGCAAGAATCTCTCCTAAATAAATTGAACCTCCCGACTAAGAATAGCATCCAAAATCTTCCGATTACGCATCAGTTAATCTTCCAACCAAACTATCTAAATTCTTCAATCTTGATCTAGATCAAACAATTTCAAAATCAGGAAGATTTATCCTCCATTATGTTGACACATCTCTGCATGTTCTTAGAAGAATACTCCATCAACATTTTCCCACCACTAATTACTAGTTTCATCAAAAACTTTCTCGCCGTCCACAAGATCAATAACATCCAAATTGCGAAGTATCTCATCTTTCCTTCCTACATTCTTCGCAGATGATTTATTGGTTGCAGCAGAAGATCTCAGTCCATCTTTGATATTGGTTTGCAAGAAGCTGTCCTGAAGAAATTTAGCCTCCAGATTATGCACTAATTTTTTGAATAAAAAAAAATATTTTCCTAATTTCAAGTGAAAAGTGAAAAATGATAGCGTTCTCCAAAATTTTTTTGATTTTTGTTTTCAAAAAGCTGAAAAAATTTTCCGTAAAATCCATGCGTAAGAAAGCGGCTACTATGAGTTAAATGACAAAACAACTAAAATCAACACTAAAAGTCATCATTCATTGCGAAGATTCGAATTAAAAATATTGAAAATCCTTTTTTTTAATTCAGCAAATTTCCGATGGAAAATGGTATTACCTATAGATATTTTGTCAATTCACTCACATGAAAACTGTGAAAACTAAAAATGAGTAAAACTTAGAAATAGCTATTCCTTTGTTAATAACGTAGCAAAAAGTCTGAAATTTTCACAGTTCACTCATTTTAATAAACGAGAATTCAAAATAGAAATTGGAGTCCCAAAGCCCACGACCCTTGCAGTGAAATGTCTCATATATATTCATAAGCTAAATAAACTTGAAATATTCCCAAGTCTGGCATACGCTCAACAAAGTAGATTGCTGACCAGCAACGTTTCACCTATTTTTTAACAGCGCATAGAGGAATTCTTGTCATTCCCACGAAATGACTTTGCCAGTTTGAAGGAGTAAAACCCCAAAAGCAGCATAACGACAGGATACCCGTGGAGAGAAGGATTCTACGGATAGTCTCGAAAAGCTCCCCCATCTCACCTCCTCCACCACATCCTGGGTCCGAAACTTGGGGCAACTAATTGCGACTAGCAATTTGTCACGCGGACAAATTGTGGCTCGTCAAGCAGTCCCACAGCGTTCCCCCGAGGCCTTTTCTCCATCTCCCTCTACTCTTATGTACTTCTATACTCACACATGCACACAAACCTCTTCCCATCTCCTTTTCCCACCTCGCACCCAGCACACAGATGCTTACGGTTATTCGTAGTATAAGTGTGCAGGTAGCGAAGCGCTCGAAAACCCGTGTTTGGTTGGTGGGTGGGGGCGGCGAGGGTCGAGAGGGGGGGAGGGAGGGTGAGGGTATACACATGGCGAGAAGTTTCCCCTTAACTTCCATCTCTTATCCGGTATCCCTCCCCTCCCCCTCTTCTCTTTCTACCCTCCTTAAGTCGTAAATCCAGTTTGCCCGAGCCATCGATATCAACGTCGAGATTCAATCCACCCTCGCGTGCACACGGACATTGCTTATTCGTAGATCAACGAGAAAAATTGCCAGTCGCGACACTTTCGGACGTGAAAGAATTTCAGATGAAAATCCCCGGTAATTTTTACTTCTTTTTGGTCTTGACAGCTTTTTCTTTTTGCCAATTTTCATCGGTTCCTTCGTTTCGTTCTCCCTCGTCCAGTCACTTCTTATATTCTCCTTATATACTATTATATTGTCGTAAAAAGGGCGGGGGGAGGGAGGAAGGTTCAGCGTATACAATCGCGTATAACCGACCATCGTTTTCAGCGGAAAGTTTTTTTCCCGCAGAAGAATGGAGAAGAAATAATATGAAATAATCGAACCGACACACTACGCGCTTCGACTCGAAAATATTGAACCAACCGTATTCGATGTTTTTTCAGTCGTTTTTTCCAGCCAAAGCCGGTATCATTTT
>NW_021680408.1:568060-621755 GCF_001412515.2 Diachasma alloeum | reverse complement strand
GAAGTTATTACGCCCCCCCCCCACTCCTCGATATCTTTTTTGCTTCAGCGACTTCAACGATAAAAATTAAAAAGTTCCTTCCACCTCAAGCGACTTCAGCTCGCTAGTGATTTCTAGAACACTATTGGAACTTTTTCTCGTGTTTTTTTTTTCTGCTCGAGACAGAGAGTGCTCTGCGCTTGGGGGCACCGCTAATTAAGTCTCTTGAGGCGCACAGTTGCGAGACTTCATATGGAAATGGAGTGTTTTTCAGGATTATTTTTTTGACGGCTGGAATTCTCAGATGAATCACGAATTCATTAGTGAAGTAGTGAAACATGATGAGTTAATTTCACAATTTTCACTCACTGTACACTCAAAAAAAATTACTTCTAATCAGGAGAAAGAGTACTTCTACCCAGTACCAAGGGGTTTCTGGGGAAAAGGCAAAATTTGTACTTCCTCGAAGTCACAAAAGACCTGGATGCAAGTATCATGCGTCAAGTACCTCGGTACTTGCCACAAGCACTTTTGTTACTCGGGACAAGTGACAAAAGTACTTGGACTGAGTACCTGGCTGGCTCTTTTCAAAATTACCAACAGAACTCAATATAAGTAGCAATAGTACTCAAATCCAGAACTCATAATTTTTTTCAGAAATTCATTCAAGATTACATATGAAGATCCAAATATTGGAGCACAAGTGGACACACAGAAAAATCTGAAGGTAAAATACGTTTTTGAAAAGGTAATTCACGTTTCCAAAAACGTAATTTACAATTTTCTCAACCGGGTAAATTACGCTTTTGAGATGGTAAATTACCGTCAGAATAAAGTGAATTACGATTTCAAGAACGTAAATTACTATTCTCAAAATTGGAAATCAATTCGGTTTGGAAAGCACCCATAAAAATCACAATCTACTGATTTTTTCCTACCAAATATCGTCTCCTGAATACCTATATTTACAAAAATGCACAAGAAAGCTCATTTTATCCGTCGATGATATTCGCTTTTCTAAATGAAGTAATCAGTTGAAAGTACTGAAATTAAGTTATAAATGTACTTGAGAGAAGCTAAAAAATTACTTTTCACCAGTACCTTTGGTACTTGTGAAAAGTACTAAAAGTACTGGCAGAAAGCAGTGAAGCTACTTCCTCCCAGTACTATTTCTACTTGATCGGCAGAGGTGGTACTTCACTCGAGGATAAAAAAGTACTTCGGACAAGTATTTTTCGAACTTTTCAAGTGAACTTCCCCCGGTCGGTACTGGTGAGAAGTACATTTTTCTATGGGCGATATGGTACACCTGCACGGAGAGAAAACTTGGAGAATTATTACTCGAGGAAAGAATTTGTTATTAGGGAGTAAGGCGAAACTGAGAGTTCTGCACTCCATACATGAGCAATAATGAAGACATATTCAACGAATGGCGACAATGTCCCCCAATAGAATAAAATGATAAATATATCCGATCGATTATTTTCTTTCGCTGTGTTCGTGCTCCTCCTCATGAATGGACGATTGGAATTGTGGACGATTGAAATCCACAAATATCTCTCCTATTCCGTACCAATATGGAATGAGGCTTCAAGAATATCTATGGAGTGAAATATTTCTCAACGGCGGACGAAACACTGGGTTTTACTACTTCGAGCAATTTCCCAATTGCGGGAGATATTGATTGGAAATGGTTGCTGCTGGCTGAAAATAATCTCCAGATAATGGCAAGCTCGAATGAGAATTCCACAAAGGAATTTCACCCATTCTACTCGACGCTGGCGACACTTTCGGATGAAATGTGTTTCATAAAGAGATGAATCATCTGCTGAGGGTAGCATATTGCGAAGTGTGATAATACGGACGAAAAAAGTTTCTACTTTCTGGAACCAAATTACAGATTTTAAGAAACTCATCATTCTAGAAGGGAATGTACTGGAAATAGAAGACTGGTGACTTGAGGACATCCAAGTATTTTTTACAGTTTGGTACAGACCACGCTATAGATTCAACCATTTTCAACTATCAAATTTGGCGATTAAATAGAGTGAGAAAAATTTGAAGAAAATCGTGAATATTCAGCGTCATTCAAATTACTTTTTGCACAGAATTATTATTTTTTGAAACATTAGTTGTTTATAAATAAATAATTGAAATTGTTCAAGTTTTTTTAGAAAATTGAGTAATTAAGTGGCCTCATTATAGGTCTTAATGAGGATTAACTCTGTGCATAATTTCAGCCCGATACACGGAAAAAAGAATTAAGTATATAGTGCCTGGCATTGACTTAATGCCTGACCCTTATATTACACTTAAGAGGACTTGCTACAACTCGGCCTGACACAAACGAATCATGTACAAATTGAAATACCCATCCCCCAGTTGAGTATAAAATATACTCAATTCAGGTATATTTTTCTGTCGCTGTTCCCTAATTGTATCGGCATGAAATCGATTTCTGGTTAAAATTCAGTAACGATCATTCCAAACAAATGATTTTTGTGATGGAAAAATTAATTGTTTATAAATTATTTGTACAGAGTGCTCGTAACTTTAAAAAATGAAAACTTTCTCTAAATTTTCTTAAATATTTCCACACGTCTCATGTCAGTATTTCCTATGTAATTAATGAAGTCAGTCCCCCATATGTCTAGACAAATGGATACGCCGAATGTTTCAGTTCCAACACTCAGATTCACGAAATAATAGGCATTGTCCACATTGAATCCACTGTTTCTCTACTCATCTGGTATTTCAGTAGAATACCGCAATGACGCGAGAAACATGCCTTCTATGTCTGGCTACACCATCGAATCTCTATCGAACAATGGGAAGCCCGTCTAGCGTTCCAGGAGAGAGGGAGAAGCTACGCTCAAAGCCATTGCACATCCTTAGTTTGTCCTCAGTAGACTATTCTGTTTCCTGAGTGAATAGCCGTCATCTCTTGACAGAAACCTCACTCATAAGGGTTATCGAATATTTCCAAAGTAAACATCTAAGTCTGGTCTGATACTGTATCAGCATTGATGGGGACCCTTCTCTTGAAGGATATTCTATATATCTCGTATCGAAATCTATGAGAAAATGAAGGTGAAACTTCATTATTTCGAGAGGAGATGAGACCACTGCAAAAACTGATGTTTGAATTTCAGACGTTTTCGTACACGGAGAGAAATTTTTGATTAAAATTATCCTACCGTTCTATAAAAGTGTATCATGAGTCATCGTTTCCTCATTTCTATCCTGAAATTTAGTAAAAATTGATATATGATGATCAAATTTTATTCTACGTTAGAGAAATTTTATCCTGATGCATCATAAATTTTACCCTTCCTACTTATGAAATTACCTATGAAATTACATAAATACTGACGTTTCATTCATTCTGAACAGCGTGGGTTCCAAAAACCTTTGGTGACCCTGCGCAGGTAAAGAATATTTTTAGTTATCAGTAAAAATCCTTGAAATTCAGAACTTCATCGAATTGGAATCTACACTGATAGAAAAGGTGGAACGATTCAGTTGCACCAAACGAAGCTTCTTAACTGTTACCGCGATTCGTTAATAGTTAACGAATAGTGGTAATAGTTAAAAAGTCTCGTTTGGTTCGACTAAACCGTTCTATCAGTGTAGCCAGAAATCGTGGACATGAGTGAAATTTTCATTTAAGGGCTGGACCGTTTTTCTCCGGGAATGGCAGACATACCTCCAGTATACCAAGATAGAACATGTAAGTAAATGCGTTGCAATCGACATGAACATGTACAACGTAACGAGTAGGCGGCGAGATCAAGCTTTCCCATCTCCTTGTTTGAGAAAGTAAAAGGAAGTACAGAAACTCGGCAATGAGAAAGTTACGGAGCCTGACTTCAACCAGCGCCGAAATTATCTCAACACGGGAAATTTTCAGCCCCTAATTTCATAGAGAGTTGAAGTTTCTCGGTAATAAGTACACCACGATAAAAATTGGATCAAAAAGGGGGATGGGATTAAGATCCTTAATCTGCAGCTCGATTCAAGTTTTATAATATTGATTTAATCCTTCTTCCTTTACTTCTCCAGAATGTGAGTCAATTATATCAAAGAACTTCATCAATTCAGTCTAGTTCACCCTTTCAAGACCATAATTTAATGGTCATGCATACTGTTGGAAATTTGTTGAATTTGTTTGTTGGCCCAAATAAGACTTGTTTGACCACGTGTTTGTTTTTCGCTCAGTGTATAGACCTGGAAATCACAATTCCATTGAATTTTTAAAGAAGTTACCCGATTTTTCAGCAACAAAATGGAGATAAATTTTCTGTAAATTTAGTGTTGATAAAAATTTTAAGTTCTTTTATTGGAAATTTAAAGAGTGATTTTCTAACAGTACATACGGAAAGCAGAAGATAAGATATCCTTCTTCTATTTAAGAATGTAAAGATTCCCATCAAGAGATTGAAAATGCTGAAATAAAAATGATTGAAATGGATATGAATCAGAGAATGTAAAAAGTCTTTGTACAATGTCGTAGATATAATCACTGGCCATGCATCGCGCATACCTCACTGAATCGCTGGAGTTGATTTTGTTCTCGTGAAGGCAAAGCCTGCAGTTCTTATCATCATCAGCTTTAATGTGCAAATCTGATCTCACCTAATTTGCAAGTCAGGAGATTAAGTACTCTTCATAATGAATAATCGTATGTGTGAATATAGCAGGAATCTTCCGTGAAGTATTTTCTCTCGGTTGAGTGTGTTTTTTTTTAATATATTTTTTTTGTTCTTTCGTATCCTCTCGGGTTTTTACAATTTTTTTCCTTCCCACCCCCCAACTCCTTGTACCGCATTCGCCGAAGAATAATAATATACTTGATTCAAGTATATTTTAAACTCAATTGGGAGATGGGTATTTCAATCCGAAGATGATTCTTTTGTATCAGGCCGGGTTGTAACAAGCCTTCTCAAGTGTAATATAAGGGTCAGGCACTAAGTGTCATATAGGGGTCAAAAAGTGGAGGTTAAAAAATGAGGGTCAGAATATTAGGGTCAAAACATTAGGGTCGGAATATAAAAGGAAAAAAGTGTGAAAATTCTGTTCGTTTTTCCACGATCATAGTGAAAACTTCTGCAGCTTTTCTAAATATTTTTTTGCATAAAATGGAAATGGAAACTATTTCACAGAAAAAAACAGTAGAATTTTTCCTTCTTATACAACATCTGAATAGAATAAGTTGGGTAGATAAATGGAATTCTATTCTTTTTCTCTACGAAGTATTTTCTATCGAACATTTCATTTTCTATTTAAAAAAACGCGCAGAAGAGCTGCAATTTTCGATGGAATCCCCGAAAAGCTAATAAAAGTTCTCGTGTGTGGAATTGTTTTCAATAATAAAATTCCGTGAAATTTTTCTTGATAAAATTTTTCAATAAATGCCCCGGAATTTTCAGCCAAAAATTTTCAACCGTACAAGTGGATTCTTCCACTTATCGACTAAGAAATTCTCCATCCAATATAAGCGGTAACGACTCTCTTCTGAATAGACATTCTCTAATTCTGCAACAGTATTATTCAAATAAGTGCCCGCGCACTGGAATAGGATGGATTTTTATACGCTCGCAAAATCGATACAGAAGGATATCTGATAGTCTGGAAATGCGATATCATAGACTCTATACAAATGTGTTGTACCATAAGCTGATCAAATGGAAACTGAATAATGCAGTGTGGCCTCTTCCATTTCACCCTTCGCCTCTTACTCGGCCGTATGCAGCGCCAATCCACGAGCCCACATATCTATATTTCCCGGATATATGCTTCCGTAATATCTGGGGTGCCAGTGACCCCGTGAACTCATTCAAATTTATGCGTTTCCTTATGTAAGAAGGATGAAATTGCCCACTGATAAAGGAGGAATTAACGTCAGGTAAAGTTTCATGCTAATGCAATATGTAATGCAAGTTAATGGACTGCATAATACTATTTGAATATATTCACGGATGAAAAAAGGCTATAGGATTTCCTATAGGATTTCCTATAGGAAATTCTACAGCCTTTTCCCATAGGATCTTATGGGAAATCCTATTGAGAATTCGAACATTTCCTATAGGATTTCCCACAGGATTTTCTATCGGATTTCCTATAGGATTCCCTATAGAATTCCCTATCAGATCCTATAGGATATCCTAGGATATTTCCTACAGGATTTCCCACAGGATTTCCTATAGGATTCCTATAGAATCTGATAAGGAATTCTATAGGAAAACCTATAGGAAATCCTCTAGGATTCTACAACACTTTTCTTTCTCATGAATATCCTATAGGATTCCTATAGAATCTGATAGGGAATTCTATAGGAAAACCTATAGGATATCCTATAGGAAATCCTATAGGAATAGGATTTCCTATCGGACCCTATAGGAAAAGGCTATAGAAACTCCTATACGACGATACGATAGGAAATCCTATTGAGAATTCGAACATTTCCTATAGGATTTCCCACAGGATTTCCTATAGGATTTTCTATAGAATTCCCTATCAGATTTATGACCCTAATCCTGACCCTTGTGACCGATTGGTTTCGAGTCTCAATTTTATGTGTTACTTTCTATAGAAAACCCCGTAGTGAATTCTATAGGAAATCCCACCAGAAAAATCGTATAGGAAATGTTCGAATTCTCCATAGGATTTCCTATAAGAAATCCTATAGGATATCCTATAGGAAATCCTCTAGGAAATCCTATAGAATTTTTTCATACGTGAATTCCGCCGAGCGAAGATGATTTATTATTGGAATCAGATAATTATTCATCGTCATGAGGTGATCAAGAGTTGCTGGTGAGTCTTTCGTTTTCTTATTCGGAGTCATTACATTAATGAAGGCGATAGCAATAATCGTTATGTTGATTTATTCAAAAATTTGCAAAAATTCTGTACTTTTTGAAAATTCATTCAAGTATGTGTCAATAAAATTTTTCTACAAACATTTTATCGAAGAGCTGAGGGGAGAGATAGAACTGTGAAAAAGACAATTGGTTGTATAGAAGAAAGGGATAATAAGAATAGTGATGATGATAACATTGAATTAAATTGAAAATCTGACAAAATTAGTTAAAAAGAAATTTTATTCAATTTAATAAAATGAAATAGACAATGAATTATACATGATAGAAGGTAACGATGTGCAAGACAACCATTCGGAAGTATATTGCCAATTTATTAGCAAAAATAAGTGTACTATATACAATATAAGATGAATTTCCCACGAGTTTATTATAGTAAAAAATGAATTTCTCTTTTCTTACAATTACCGTAAGCAAAAGATTACAGTGCATAAAACAATATTCATAAACATCATATTCCCTTACTTGATAAGTGGAATAGCGGCTCCAAAAATCGTTACTTAGGATTTTTTAAAAGTGGATTACATTTCGCTCCTCAATTACCATTTGTATAGTAAAATTTGTCACGATTTTTGAGGTAACTCTTATCCAACTTTTCTCTCCGTGCAAGTATGAAAATAACTAAGTCCTGGGATATACAGCAACACAATCCCCCTACTATCACTTTTGATAAATCTGAAATGTATTCCGTGCCTGACCTTCTAACCCAAATAAGGTTTTTCTCACGCGCGAGCGCCAGTATTCATCTCTCCCACCCCCGCTTGCACGACCCAAATACTATAAAGTACAATATGCAGTTTACAAGATTAACCCATTCAGCGTTCTCAGGGGATCCCCCTCCTCATCATTTTGTCCCTGTATACGTGCGCTCCCGTGCTTTCCTTACGACCCTGAAATCATCCCCCTTCCTCGCACTTATAAATATTACGTATACTTTACACCGATAGCCTTCGTATCTCAGAATAGTAAGTTGCTTCGAAACATAAAATCTCTATTTTCTGATATATCGCAAATATTTTTTGTACATTGCCTCTCACGGAAAAAAATATACTTGAATTCAGCATATTTTATGCATAAATCTGATTCAAGAATAAAATATACTTGATTCAAGTTTATCCTTGATGCGAGTATATAATATACTTGATCTCCTGGAAGGTGGGATAAATCGTAAGGAATGCAAAGAATCCATAATTTCATAAATTTCATAGATTTCACAGATTTCATAAATTTCACGAATGTCCCTAGAAGGTGGGATGAGTCGTAAGGAATTCAAAGAATACATAATTTCATAAATTTCATGGATTCCACAGATTTCATAAATTTCATAAATGTTCTTAGAAGGTGGGATGAGTCGTGATGAATTCAAAGAATACATAATTTCATAAATTTCATGTATTGCACAGATTTCATAAATTTCATAAATGTTCTTAGAAGGTGGGATGAGTCGTTAGGAATTCAAAGAATACATAATTTCATAAATTTCATGTATTGTACAGATTTCATAAATTTCATAAATGTTCTTAGAAGGTGGGATGAGTCGTTAGGAATTCAAAGAATACATAATTTCATAAACTTCATGTATTGCACAGATTTCATAAATTTCATAAATGTTCTTAGAAGGTGGGATGAGTCGTAAGGAATGCAAAGAATACATAATTTCATAAATTTCATGGATTTCACAGATTTGTGTAGTTTATCGTCTAGATTTAATTTGAGAAGTGAAAGTTGAGGGTCCACGATCTCTCATATGTGGACGTCCGCACGAAAAGGGACCACTTTGTCGATTCTATTTTCCGAGATATTCACGTTTTTCTCTTGCCAACTCCCATTTAAACCCATGTTAAATTATTTTTTCGATTGTCTATAGCGTCGTCACTCTTTACGCTATCATATTCATTTTTGGCTCTAAATTTGCAGAATCAAATCAAGATTATCGGCATATACATAACTCTAATAGTGCCAAAGTGGTCCCTTTTCATGCGGACGTCCACATATATCCACGATAGAAATTACCTTGAATCCACGGGAAAAGTTACCGTGGAGCGTGTGAATAGACACTGCCATAAAATATACTTGAATCAAGCAGATGTTATACTTAATTCAGGTATATTTTTACCGTGCTGTCAACAGCAAGTAAGAACTCTTCTACCATTTTATCCCTCGATAAATTCATGCTACCGGAGATTTATTTCCACAAGGGCTACGACGATAACGACAATAAATGATTCATGAGTCAATACAGCATCAGAACTTATGAACCATAAATACTGAATCAATACAGCAAAACTGGATGTTTTTGAATATAAGGACTGATATTACGTCTGGTTCAATAATTTTTCATTAAAAAGTTTCGTTGACACTCGGGCCTCCGTTTATACCTTAGTGTATTTAATTTCAACGATACTCGCAACTGTCCGCCTTCCCGGCTCGACGTATATACATGGACACCCACTCTTCGCCTTGCGCGGGGCGTATTATTCTGACCGAATATTTATGGGCCACCGGGTACAACGTAGTTCACCAAAGGACATAATGAAAACCCGGGCAAGATAAAAATGTTTGAAATTCTCAAGGAAAAACTGCATCTCGTTGGAATATTTGGAATGTATCTTCTAGGATTGAAAAGCAATTCGTGCACGGGGAGAGTATAAAATTGAAAACCACAACACTGTTCCAATGCTAAAAATTTTCGTCTGAATCTTCCGTGCCAGATTTCGAAAATTCTTATTGTGTTCGAGTTGCACTGAAACTTCCGGAAATCTTGTCATTGAAAACTCAGAATTTCGTGGAAACATCAAACGGAACTCTAAATTTCCGTTCGATTTTTCCCTGAGAATGAATAGAAAACAAGAAAATTCCGGTAAAAAACCCCGAGTCGAGAATTTGGTTCTGATTTGACGTACACAGGTCATTCAAGATCTCTCCAGACCTAGATGGATCTGGTAAGTCCTAATCAGTTCTGCGACGTACTTTTCCAGAGACCTTTCGAATCCTCAGTTCTTTTCGGTCCTGAGAAGTCCTCCTCGATGCTACCGAGAACGCGTGATTTTACGAGCGGGTGAAGGGGAAGGCATGTATGCGGAGGGTTGAAATTTGTAGCCAACGAGGAGACAGGGTTGCAGAATATATTTTAGCCACCTTCATCTCCCCGTTTTTAGGCGGTGTTTAAATAAAAAATAGTGAACGTTAATTCTGTATTTATTGAACCCCTGATGCCAATGAAACCCTCGGAGGTGACAGAAAAGGGGAAANAAAAATAGTGAACGTTGATTCTGTATTTATTGAACCCCTGATGCCAATGAAACCCTCGGAGGTGACAGAAAAGGGGAAAAAATTTTTTTCATGTTCACGTGGGTCAAGGGTGAAAGTCGATTTTCGCCAAAATTGAATTTTTTCGCCAAGTGAAAGTTGATTCTGTATTTTCTAACAATTATGATGCCAATGAAACCCCCGAAGGCGCGACAAAAGTCGAAATAAAATTTTTTTTTTCACCCCGAGCCAAAGAGTCAGATTTTCTGTTTTTCCAGAGGGAAAGTCGACTTTCGCCAAAATCGAATTTTTTAGTCGGGTGAGTGTTGATCCCAACTATTTAAGCGACGGGCTATTCAGAACTCTCAAAAGTATGTGGAAAAAGTGAAAAATGAGAAAAAAAAATTTTCACCGGAGGCCAAAGTGTCGGACCTTGGATTTTTCGGGGGGGAAAGTCGGTCCAAGGGTTACAAGGGTCAAAGTGTCAGATCTTGGATTTTTCGCCAAAATAGAATTTTTTAGCCGGGTGAACATTGATTCCAACTATTTAAGCGCCGGGCTAGCCAGAACTGTCAAAAGTATGTGGAAAAAGTGAAAACTGAGAAACCGTTTTTTTTGGCCCCAGCCAAAGGATCAGATTTTCGGGTTTTTCGGGATAAGTGGATTTTCGTCATAATCAGCTGTGTGAACTTGGAGTCGAAGTTTGATAAATCGATTGTCTGTCTTATAGTATCGATTGTACTCAGTGAGTACCTGAATGTACTACATTCATTTTCATTTGTATCCCGCACCCCTAGACGTAAGAGGTGCGGGAAAAATCGTGCAGCGTCGGAAATGAAGGTACGGAAAAAATTTTCATGAGCAAGGATTCAGCATGGATAGTAGTTGTATGTACTATATTGTTCCATTTCATTTATCAACCCCTTCAATAGTTTACCCGCTTCTAAAATCTTAAATGTATGAAGCACGTCAGGAAAACATACAGATAACTTCTAAATCGTTAGTACTCGTTTGTACCAACGAAAATTATTCCTTAATTTTAATAGCCTTAAAACCTATTCCATTCCATTCCTGAGGGAATTTGGGTTCTTTATAAGCAGATGGACGGCTCAGAATTGCGTTTTTCCACTTCCTACACCCTATACAAGATAAATTAAATTAATTTTTTTTGGGGATTTCGTTTTTCGCGATTATCTCGGAAACTATGAGAGATAGAGCCTTAAAACCTATTCCATTCGATTCCTGAGGAAATTTGGGTTCCGTATAGGCAGATGGACGGCTCAGAATTGCGTTTTTCCACTTCCTACACCCTATACCAGATAAATTAAATTAAATTTTATAGGCGATTTCGTTTTTCGCGATTATCTCGGAAACTATGAGAGATAACGCCTTAAAACCACTTTTGGGTGTCCTATAGGAGGATGGACAAATCAGAATTACGTTTTTCCACGCCCTACACCCTATACAAGATAAATTAAATTAATTTTTTTTGGGACTTCGTTTTTCGCGATTATCTCGGAAACTATGAGAGATAGCGCCTTAAAACCACTTTTGGGTGTCCTATAGGAGGATGGACAAATCAGAATTACGTTTTTCCACGCCCTACACCCTATACAAGATAAATTAAATTAATTTTTTTTGGGACTTCGTTTTTCGCGATTATCTCGGAAACTATGAGAGATAGCGCCTTAAAACCACTTTTGGGTGTCCTATAGGAGGATGGACAAATCAGAATTACGTTTTTCCACGCCCTACACCCTATACAAGATAAATTAAATTAATTTTTTTTGGGACTTCGTTTTTCGCGATTATCTCGGAAACTATGAGAGATAGCGCCTTAAAACCACTTTTGGGTGTCCTATAGGAGGATGGACAAATCAGAATTACGTTTTTCCACGCCCTACACCCTATACAAGATAAATTAAATTAATTTTTTTTGGGACTTCGTTTTTCGCGATTATCTCGGAAACTATGAGAGATAGCGCCTTAAAACCACTTTTGGGTGTCCTATAGGAGGATGGACAAATCAGAATTACGTTTTTCCACGCCCTACACCCTATACAAGATAAATTAAATTAATTTTTTTTGGGACTTCGTTTTTCGCGATTATCTCGGAAACTATGAGAGATAGCGCCTTAAAACCACTTTTGGGTGTCCTATAGGAGGATGGACAAATCAGAATTACGTTTTTCCACGCCCTACACCCTATACAAGATAAATTAAATTAATTTTTTTTGGGACTTCGTTTTTCGCGATTATCTCGGAAACTATGAGAGATAGCGCCTTAAAACCACTTTTGGGTGTCCTATAGGAGGATGGACAAATCAGAATTACGTTTTTCCACGCCCTACACCCTATACAAGATAAATTAAATTAATTTTTTTTGGGACTTCGTTTTTCGCGATTATCTCGGAAACTATGAGAGATAGCGCCTTAAAACCACTTTTGGGTGTCCTATAGGAGGATGGACAAATCAGAATTACGTTTTTCCACGCCCTACACCCTATACAAGATAAATTAAATTAATTTTTTTTGGGACTTCGTTTTTCGCGATTATCTCGGAAACTATGAGAGATAGCGCCTTAAAACCACTTTTGGGTGTCCTATAGGAGGATGGACAAATCAGAATTACGTTTTTCCACGCCCTACACCCTATACAAGATAAATTAAATTAATTTTTTTTGGGACTTCGTTTTTCGCGATTATCTCGGAAACTATGAGAGATAGCGCCTTAAAACCACTTTTGGGTGTCCTATAGGAGGATGGACAAATCAGAATTACGTTTTTCCACGCCCTACACCCTATACAAGATAAATTAAATTAATTTTTTTTGGGACTTCGTTTTTCGCGATTATCTCGGAAACTATGAGAGATAGCGCCTTAAAACCACTTTTGGGTGTCCTATAGGAGGATGGACAAATCAGAATTACGTTTTTCCACGCCCTACACCCTATACAAGATAAATTAAATTAATTTTTTTTGGGACTTCGTTTTTCGCGATTATCTCGGAAACTATGAGAGATAGCGCCTTAAAACCACTTTTGGGTGTCCTATAGGAGGATGGACAAATCAGAATTACGTTTTTCCACGCCCTACACCCTATACAAGATAAATTAAATTAATTTTTTTTGGGACTTCGTTTTTCGCGATTATCTCGGAAACTATGAGAGATAGCGCCTTAAAACCACTTTTGGGTGTCCTATAGGAGGATGGACAAATCAGAATTACGTTTTTCCACGCCCTACACCCTATACAAGATAAATTAAATTAATTTTTTTTGGGACTTCGTTTTTCGCGATTATCTCGGAAACTATGAGAGATAGCGCCTTAAAACCACTTTTGGGTGTCCTATAGGAGGATGGACAAATCAGAATTACGTTTTTCCACGCCCTACACCCTATACAAGATAAATTAAATTAATTTTTTTTGGGACTTCGTTTTTCGCGATTATCTCGGAAACTATGAGAGATAGCGCCTTAAAACCACTTTTGGGTGTCCTATAGGAGGATGGACAAATCAGAATTACGTTTTTCCACGCCCTACACCCTATACAAGATAAATTAAATTAATTTTTTTTGGGACTTCGTTTTTCGCGATTATCTCGGAAACTATGAGAGATAGCGCCTTAAAACCACTTTTGGGTGTCCTATAGGAGGATGGACAAATCAGAATTACGTTTTTCCACGCCCTACACCCTATACAAGATAAATTAAATTAATTTTTTTTGGGACTTCGTTTTTCGCGATTATCTCGGAAACTATGAGAGATAGCGCCTTAAAACCACTTTTGGGTGTCCTATAGGAGGATGGACAAATCAGAATTACGTTTTTCCACGCCCTACACCCTATACAAGATAAATTAAATTAATTTTTTTTGGGACTTCGTTTTTCGCGATTATCTCGGAAACTATGAGAGATAGCGCCTTAAAACCACTTTTGGGTGTCCTATAGGAGGATGGACAAATCAGAATTACGTTTTTCCACGCCCTACACCCTATACAAGATAAATTAAATTAATTTTTTTTGGGACTTCGTTTTTCGCGATTATCTCGGAAACTATGAGAGATAGCGCCTTAAAACCACTTTTGGGTGTCCTATAGGAGGATGGACAAATCAGAATTACGTTTTTCCACGCCCTACACCCTATACAAGATAAATTAAATTAATTTTTTTTGGGACTTCGTTTTTCGCGATTATCTCGGAAACTATGAGAGATAGCGCCTTAAAACCACTTTTGGGTGTCCTATAGGAGGATGGACAAATCAGAATTACGTTTTTCCACGCCCTACACCCTATACAAGATAAATTAAATTAATTTTTTTTGGGACTTCGTTTTTCGCGATTATCTCGGAAACTATGAGAGATAGCGCCTTAAAACCACTTTTGGGTGTCCTATAGGAGGATGGACAAATCAGAATTACGTTTTTCCACGCCCTACACCCTATACAAGATAAATTAAATTAATTTTTTTTGGGACTTCGTTTTTCGCGATTATCTCGGAAACTATGAGAGATAGCGCCTTAAAACCACTTTTGGGTGTCCTATAGGAGGATGGACAAATCAGAATTACGTTTTTCCACGCCCTACACCCTATACAAGATAAATTAAATTAATTTTTTTTGGGACTTCGTTTTTCGCGATTATCTCGGAAACTATGAGAGATAGCGCCTTAAAACCACTTTTGGGTGTCCTATAGGAGGATGGACAAATCAGAATTACGTTTTTCCACGCCCTACACCCTATACAAGATAAATTAAATTAATTTTTTTTGGGACTTCGTTTTTCGCGATTATCTCGGAAACTATGAGAGATAGCGCCTTAAAACCACTTTTGGGTGTCCTATAGGAGGATGGACAAATCAGAATTACGTTTTTCCACGCCCTACACCCTATACAAGATAAATTAAATTAATTTTTTTTGGGACTTCGTTTTTCGCGATTATCTCGGAAACTATGAGAGATAGCGCCTTAAAACCACTTTTGGGTGTCCTATAGGAGGATGGACAAATCAGAATTACGTTTTTCCACGCCCTACACCCTATACAAGATAAATTAAATTAATTTTTTTTGGGACTTCGTTTTTCGCGATTATCTCGGAAACTATGAGAGATAGCGCCTTAAAACCACTTTTGGGTGTCCTATAGGAGGATGGACAAATCAGAATTACGTTTTTCCACGCCCTACACCCTATACAAGATAAATTAAATTAATTTTTTTTGGGACTTCGTTTTTCGCGATTATCTCGGAAACTATGAGAGATAGCGCCTTAAAACCACTTTTGGGTGTCCTATAGGAGGATGGACAAATCAGAATTACGTTTTTCCACGCCCTACACCCTATACAAGATAAATTAAATTAATTTTTTTTGGGACTTCGTTTTTCGCGATTATCTCGGAAACTATGAGAGATAGCGCCTTAAAACCACTTTTGGGTGTCCTATAGGAGGATGGACAAATCAGAATTACGTTTTTCCACGCCCTACACCCTATACAAGATAAATTAAATTAATTTTTTTTGGGACTTCGTTTTTCGCGATTATCTCGGAAACTATGAGAGATAGCGCCTTAAAACCACTTTTGGGTGTCCTATAGGAGGATGGACAAATCAGAATTACGTTTTTCCACGCCCTACACCCTATACAAGATAAATTAAATTAATTTTTTTTGGGACTTCGTTTTTCGCGATTATCTCGGAAACTATGAGAGATAGAGCCTTAAAACCTACTCCATTCGATTCCTGAGGAAATTTGGGTTCCCTATAGGCAGATGGACGGCTCAGAATTGCGTTTTTCCACTTCCTACACCCTATACCAGATAAATTAAATTAAATTTTTGGAAAGTCTGAATACAAGTCCTGCTTACACCTAACAAGTGCTGAAATGGGACATAACTAGAGGTAGAAAGGTCTCGGAAGCACTTGGGAAGAGACTTCCAAGACCTATCCAGTCCTGAACGGAAAGACCCAAGTAGAACTTGTCAGGTCCAATTATTCGACTCGCGTATATTCTTGAATTTTCAGGACAGTGAGTCTGAATGTGATTTAGGGGGAAAAAATTTTGAAATTTCAGATTTCACTGAAAATTCAATATAATTTGGCTCTGAATATTCATATTACATTGGAAATTCATATAAATTAAACAATTCTCGTCTTTATACTTCAATTCTGAAAGAAAATCAAACGAAAAAACTTAGAAAGTTTGAGCCGAGGAAATTCTATAGAAAATATCTCAATAGAATAAGTTGTATAGAAAAATTGAATTCTATTGACTCTTTGTATTGAATATTTTCTATTGAACATTTCAATAGAATCGGCCAAAAACTAATAGAACCGTTCAATAGAAATTCAATAGCATTTTCTAACGAATTCGATAAGTTTTTCTATTTAATTTTTTCGTCTGTGCATGAACGCCCTTCCCACCTGGATATTGATAATCATGCATGCATAAGAGTTCGATAGCTTTTTGGGTGGCTGCAGATTTTTTTGCCCTCTCAGTGCAACGAAAATTTGCACGGAAACGAGCAAGGGAAATGTGTGTCCCGCCCAAAATCCTCCTCCCTGCTCAAACGGGCTCTTCAACCTCTTTTTCCCTCCTTTTTTTAAATCCGCTTTCATTTTTTTTCATTTCGCTCTCGTTTCCTCAGGAGCCTTTTTTCTCTTGCGTAATTTCTCGCACAGACTCTTGAAAGCCATGTGCATGGGGCCTTCAACTCATTCCTCCACTTTTTGCCTGCATTATATATTCCTCCTCAACGTAAATGCCGACCTCTTGAGCATCCACAAGCGAGGGGGAAAATATCTCAAGTTTAATTCGTGGAATTAATTCGTAAAAATGATAAATATATATTTCCTTTTATCGCTGAGTTTTTATTGATGTTTCCTTTCTTCAGACAAAAGTGGAAAATTAATTGAGGGAAAGAACTGACAGGAAATGGTACCTTCATTGTTTGCCTTTATTTCTTCCCAAACAATGAGTGCCTGAGGGTAAAAGTTTCGATCCATCGTTTCTACGAATGTTCGAAGGGGACCGTTCTTTCATCAAGGCTTTGCCCCGGACATTCTCGACCCACACCTTTTCGTAAACTTTCAACCCTCCAAGAAACTGAAAAAAAAAACCTAGTTGGGGAAAAAAAATTAAATAAATAAAGATCTCAGCAGTGTTGGACGAGGGAACGAGAATGAGAACGAGGGAAAGGGACTAAATGAAGTGGAAAAGTGTTGTAGAGAGTTGCGGGAGAGAGAGAGGAGGGAGAAGGGTTATTACTGAAAGTTTAATTAGTCCGTCTCTTTTGCTGAATACACTACTTTTTGTTTGTTGTAGAATGGAGGGAACCGAAAGAAAATGCCTTGTTCCATTACGCGTCGTCGACGTTGCGCCTTTAATTCCACCTGCATTTTATCGTCCACCATCAAGTTTTCCAGTGAAAATTATTTTCTTATAAAAAAAAATACTCTTCCCTCTGCATTTACCTGGAAAGTAAAGGGCTTAATTTACTTTGAGATTTGAATTGAACGCGCACGCGTCCAGTTCTTTTAGGTCGATAAATTGGTGCAATCATGGCCACTAATGGGGTAAGAGCCCTGGAGGCAGTAACTCCTCTTAATGTGCGAAAACTCGCCGTGTGTAGTTTACTGCCTCAACAAACTGGCCAGCGGGCTAAAGTAATTCATTTGATATACAACATCCAGCAGATTTCGTTGATCTTCCGGGGCGCGTGTATTTCATCGAAATTTGGTCGATGATGGCAGAATTGTGAGCTATATTTGCCAGTTGAAGATATTGAAATTCGTCATTTTGCTGACGAATAGAAACTTTGTAATCGCGGATATTTAAGTTTCCAATTTTTTGGGTTAGGATGACTAAATAGGGTCTAAAAAGTCTGAATCCGCCATTTTTAGATGGTGTCTGTATGTATGTATGTATCTATGTGTGTATATATACACGGAAAAACGTAAACGGAAATTACGTTTTGATAAACGTAATTTACGCTTAACGTGAATATGATATCTGGTGACTTTTTTCCGTCATGAAAATCGGAGTTTAGGCTTTAAAAAAGCGTCTTTTATATTTATTAAAACGTAATTTACGTTTAACAAAACGTAATTTACGATCTTAATGAGCATATTTTACGATTTTCTTATGTGCAATTTGCAAAAAATCATAGTATTTTACGCTTAAACTACATGGAGAGAAATTTTCTAGAAAAATTCTAGTACGAGTACTGGAAAAAATCACAATCCACCGGCTGTGAAAAATTCAGGTGCTGTTAAGGTAAAATTTCTTGGTATTTCAATGAAATTTTAAAAATGAATACCATTCTAATTTTTAATCAATTAATAATTAATTCAAACTCATCATCAACGATTTTTTTTTCATGGAATGCAATCAGTTTGATTCAATTATTCATATCTACTTTAATTATACAACAAGTTATAAACTCATCGCATTTCTAGCGCTTCATCCAATCCTATTACAGATGTATATAATTATGCATGAGTAAATGTAAAATACGAAAAAAATCATCGTAAACCCTTACATCATTGTAGTCATTTTCTGGCGCAATATTTAGAATTCCCAACTCCTCTATAACCTCTCCGTTTTCCATGTCAAATGTCCGTCGTAAAGAACGAAAAAATTGGGTTCTCTTCCTACAACATGAAGCGATTCACATAAACCTCCAACTTTTCTCTCCCTCGTTCCGCCATATTCCGAAAAATTATTGAATCATAATAATATTTCATCGGATACCCGTGAGAAGGGAATCGCACTGGTATTCTCAATCATTCGTACGCTGCTATTCAATATGGCAGCGCCCACGAGTGTCAAACCTAGCAGGGAATATTCCAGAAATAAATTACAAACCGTAATTCCCGTGACCTGCAGTAGAATTCGTTGTTCCCTCCGTTGAGTAACCTCCGGTTAATTATAAGACTCGCAATATATTCTGAACGAAGCTTCTTACCAGCTGACTCAGCCAGCCGCAACTTGTTCGTCTCAAACGTTTTATTCCCGCAACAATATTTTCCGCATTACCATTACTCTCATTCTGAGATGCCTCTCCTTCATCACAAGTCAGCACCTGCTGCATCCCCCTGTAATCTTTCATAAATAGACATAATACTGCAACGAAGCACCACTCATACCTGTTACCAGAAGAACATCAATATTATATACCACATACCACACAGATACACCTCAGCCATCATTTGCATTTGCATTTCCATTCTCAATTATTCCTAAATAAATGAAGAATGCCTCCGCCAGACGCATCGCACAAGCGAATGACTGGAATTATTCTCAAATCCTTATACCAATGCATCATACATCTTATTACTACCAAAATGCTTTCAAAGGCAGTCAGCCCCTCATCGCAGATTCTGTTCACACAAGTGGAACGTCACGCGCGAAATATTCCTCGTCGTCGTGCACCCCCTTCACAACGACCTCTGGCGGGAGCGTCCCTGCACTACACAGCACTGCACTCATCTCCACGACTCAACAATCCACAAGAGTTTCTAAACATTTCCCGTCAAATTGCGCGTTGCACAATGAGAACTCCTCACAATTTGCATTCAACCAGCGGGATCATGAGTCTCATTGGTACATTAGCGAATGGCTGAGACATTTTTAACATACGCGACTCTCCGTTCTTTCCAAGGTTTGAGAGTTCCCATTCAGCGTCACCAAGAATGAGTCATTTTGACATTCTAGATTGGAGACAGGGATAAAGAAATGAGATTCGCAGGAGTGGAGGAATCCTATCATGTCTTTTTTACTCTTGACATTAACTCTCTCTTTCTCTCCCTCTCCCCCCACCCGGCGATGGGTATAAGGCGTAATGGGAATATTTTACCCTCGGTCGGCTCTTTCGTCGTGGATGGAGGAGGTACACCATCCATCCATCTATCCCCCTGCACACACACAGCCTCTATACTCCAACTTTATTCTTCATCTCTCACTTGGGTCTATCTCTGTCGATCTCATGCAGCTTCAGCGGCTCAAGCCGGGCTCGGCTTACAGGATGAACCAAAAGCGACTTTTGTGAGCCATGAAGCGTTCATTCCTCTACCTTCTTACACACACCTTTCCTCGTTCGCTCGCTCCATCTTTCTTTGAAACTCTTTCGTTTTCATTCTTTTCAAACAACCCACGTCTTCTGTGGAAAATCCTTGGTGGAGGTATAAACGAGCCCAAGCTTTCTTCGGCGGATTCTGTATGATTTCATTTTTCTCATATCGCTTCTCTTCAGTTGAGGGGAAAAAACTTTTCAGATTCACATACAGCCAATAGAATGGCTTAAGCGAGCGATGTTTATCACACCGTTTTACGGCGGGTATTCGCTGCTGTCTGAGTTGGTTTTCTTTCTGCAGAACTGAGGTTTTTTGACGTGGACACGTCTTTAATTTCAGGGTGGAGGTCATTCGCCGAGGTTTCGGTAACGGCCAGCGTCATTCATCGGAATTCCAGAAAAATCAGAATTTTTCTAACAAATTCGAGGGAATTCTCCGTTTTTATAAAGAAATCAAGGCCACCGTTTCCTCGAAATTTTCAAACAAATTTCTTGCATAAAATTATTAATATTTTTCGAACCCAGTGCACATTGATCTTTATCATCAATGCTTGGAGATTAATGTGCTTCGATTTGTAAAAATATCGCCAACTTTCGTCAGGAAATTTGTTCAAAAATTTGGAAAATTAGCCGCATTCTGTTACCCCTTAATATGTGTCAATATGATTCGTTAATATGAATTTCTAAAATGAATGAGACATCCTTTAAAACAAGTTTTAAACAAACGATCCTCGCGCAAGACAACTAGAATGGCTAGAATGCATGTCTTAATGTCTTAATTTCAGAAACTCGTGTTAATGAACTTTCTCTCTTTTTCTGTCATTTTCATCTGGATTTTAAAAGAGACTTGAAAAATTTAATTTCGCGTGGGGAAAAATATAACTTCCCCCCAACAGCTCCCGATATATTGATTCTTCTATATCGAGGAGTCAGTACAAAAAGCCCAAATGTCGAATTGATGGGACGAATTGGCAGGGAAATTTTTTGCATATCATCGATACTAACTGAATGTGAAAATCAGAATCCTCAATGAATTCAGTGCCGTTCTTCAGTCATCTCATTCAGTAAATTAATAACGGGATTATCCTACGTATGAATTAATTTCGATCACTTCTATTTCTGCCGTTCTCCTTCGGATAATCGAGACATTGCTCAGACGAATCATTAATTAATCAAAAAATCGTAATTCGATCTTCGCAATTATATTAAAAACGACGATTCAACTGTCGGTCGTCTCTTTATTCGGTCATGAAAATGACAACTTCGGTTTTGAAGTATTAAGCTGCTTCTAAAATAAGTATGGTTCCAAATTTCGTCAATTGGGGCGACGATAAATGAGTACCAGACGGTCTTCCGTTATAAAAAATTCAGAGGTACGATCGGATAGCGCCGAATCCACTGAATAAATTATTCTCGAATGAGTGGAGTTGTTGGATTCTCGATAATAAATTCACATCCATAAATTTACTATTTAAATAAAACAGATATTTATTTCATTAGTGAAAAAATAGCCAAAAAGTACTTGGATATTCGCAATAACGACGAAGAAAAAAACATCATTTCTAGGGTAAAATACCGTTTTTTTCTTAAGATGAAACAGAACCCCTGTGTCTATACGAACTTTTAGAATTGTGTTTTCTCCTGCAATTATAATTTTTTATTTATGAAACTACTTCATTGACCCAACACTGCAATGACCGAGTCGATAAAGTAATTTCATAGATATAAAGTAATAATTGTAGGAGAAAACAGAATTCTAAAAATTCAAATAAACACAGGGGTTTCGATTCCCCTTAAACTAGAAAAGGTACGCATTTTGTTTTCTAGGGGTGCCAGAGTAGTAAAACCCTATCGTTTCTCACTTTCATTAGTTTTCATCTCAATAATAATGCAGGAAAAATGAATGCTTTCAACAAAGTTTTTCACAATGAGAATTTAATTCAGTAGCGAAGTGGTAAAACGGTTCAAGTCAATTTTGACTATTGGCCAGGTTTCAATGAATATCTCGGAATCGAAGGGAGATAGCAAAATTTGTGGTATAACCTTTTTTGTAGAGCTGATTGAGAGCTACAACAAATGTGATTACGAAAATTTCGCTATCTCCCTTAGATTCGGAAATATTCCTCAAAAACTCAACTGGGAGATACGTGGACTTGAATCGGTTTACCACTTCATGTAAGTGATGATATTGACAACTAGAGAAGATCACGAAACGTCCCATCTTGCCCGACTCTCCCCTAAGTAAATCACAAATTACGCATAGCAATTTAAATTATAAACCTAATCAATTCATCCCCATGATTTTTATTCACGTGAACATTCAAATTAAGAAAGTTTTCAACAGAAGATGTCTGTCCACTCATTATCCCATTGTCTATTTACCTGTGCACAATAATTCGCCAGTGCCTCTGTCGTACGTTACGAAGCCGGAGTCGAGAGAATAGAGATGTTCCCTAGAATGTCATTTCTAGTTGTAATATTCAACGGAATTCATCCGAAAGGAGAGATGTATGCTTCCTCCCCCTTTTTTTCAGTTAAAAGAATCGTCGTTGTAGCTTACACTGGTCTCCCCCGGCTGGTGGCATTAAGCGACGTCATGTCAGACCGGGTCCGTTGGAATTTTCAAAGGAATTCCAATTTTACGAGAGAAACTTGGAGGTATATATACCACAGCAATGAGACCCTTTCATCTCAATAAATGGGAGCGTGAAAAGAGTAATTTTCCCAAGAAATGCGAGCCCAGAAATGCGTCAATTGCTTTGAAGTTTGTTTTCCATTTCTTCTGTTTCATATCATTCATAACTAATGATATAATTTTCAACTTTATGGAGATTCAATTTCCATGAGTCGTATAATTTAACACTGTATCACTTTCGGTAGTTCATTTGATTTTCCAATGCACCCCTGAAACGTGATTCCAGTGTACTCGTGTGCTATGTATATACGATGCATGGGGTTGTCGCCTTGTGCAATGAGAAAGTTATGGAAAAAACGTGGGGGCGGGCAATATAGCATGGCGCACAGAGTGGTTTTTGTTGCCAGTGGAAAACGTGATACTTGTCGGCATGATTAATGCTCCTCGTTTCCCGCCAAAAGTCGTATCACTTTTTCCCCTCATTTTTATTCACGTAAAAATTGCTATGAAAAAAAAAGAACGAGAGAGAGAGGCAATCGGAAAAGTATTTAATTATTTCGATGATCACGCTTTTTCATTATTTACGAGGGGTTAATGGAAACAGCGAATATTTTTTTTTTCGTGTGTATGTGTTTTATTACTGTGGGAAAAGTGGTGAATGTTGATTGAACAATTCATGAAACAATTCATGAAATTTTAAATATCTGCGAGGAATTCGGGTTTCGAGTAAAAAAAATTACTATTATCGATTTTAAATCAAACAAAACTCAAAACTCAAACTCAGTTTTTGGTTTATTTCTACTATTATCTATTTTTAAATCTCTGAAAAAATACTTCTCACCAGTTCGACCGGTACTTGGGGGAAGTTTACTTGTGACAAGTTCGAAAAATACTTGTCCCAAGTACTTTTTGTATCCTCGAGTGAAGTCCCACCTCTGCCGATCAAGTAGAAATAGTACTGGGAGGAAGTAGCTTCACTACTTTCTACCAGTACTTTTAGTACTTTTCACAAGTACCAAAGGTACTGGGAAAAATTAATTTTTGAACTTCTGTCGAGTACTTTTATGACTGAATTTCAATACTTTCAAGTGATTAGTTCATTGAGAAAATCGAATATTATCGACGGATAAAATGAGCTTTCTTGCGCATTTTTGTAAATATAAGTGTTCAGAGAAGATATTTTGTAGGAAAAAATCAGTAGATTGTGATATTTATGGGTGCTTTCCAAACCGAATTGATTTCCAATTTTGAGAATCGTAATTCACGTTCTTGAAATCGTAATTCACGTTATTCTAACCGTAATTTACGATCTCAAAATCGTAATTTACCCGTTTGAGAAAATCGTAAAGAACGTTTTTGAAAACGTAAATTTCCATTTCAAAAACGTATTTTACCTTCAGATTTTTCTGTGTGTTCACTTGCGCTTCAACGTTTGGATCTTCATTTGTAATCTTGAATGCATTCCTGAAAAAAATTATGAGTACTGGATTTGAGTGCTGTTACTACTTATATTGAGTTCTGTGGGTACTCAGTACAACTACTTTTTTTAACTATCCAGAGTAACAAAAGTACTTATGACAAGTACCGAGGTACTTCTCACCAATACCCAGGTACTTGACGCGTGATACTTGCATCTAGTTCTTCTGTGACTTCGAGGATGTACAAAATTTGCCTTTTCCCCAGAAACCCTTTGGTGCTGGGTATAAGTACTTTTTCTATTGATCAGAAGTAATTTTTTTGTGTGATACGGCTACGAAACCGTAAATTATGTTTATGTAACCGGAATATATGAACACGATATCATAGATTATGTTCATGTAATCGTAATTTACTTAATTCAGACTGCAATTGTAAGCGTAAAAGACAACTTCTTAAGCGTAAGTTACATTTAGGTTTTTCTGTATAAAAATTGCGTAAAATTCCAGTAGAATTACAATGCAATAAAAATTTCGGAAAATTGTGCCGGAAATTTCAATCAAAATGCTTTGACAGTGCACCTTACACAATACGTTTGATATCATCAAATAGAATGATTGAAGTGATACTCATATTCTCGAATTGAAACCCTTGTCAACATGCAATATTCTCGTAAAAAGAATCCAATCAAAGTAACAAATAAAACATGAATCAACAAAGGGAAAACGCACGAGAAAACAAGATAAAAGATATTGTTTCGTTTACCTCAGACATGTTTCATTCAATCCTCGTACGAGGAAACAAAATCTGATCTATGACAGAAATCGGAAGGACCAATAAAGAACAGTCGTCCTATCTCGTGTGCTGGAGGCAGTGTAACCTATATATACGAGATACGGAACAAGTCACTAACGTATATCTACGGGGAATAGAGGGTTGTCGGTGGTAGACAAGAAAAGGAGGGCAGCCAGAAGGCGCCTCCCTGGCTGCACGTGTACAGCAAAAACCCCAGTGTCATCTCGATTGTACGGAGACAACTCAGTGCTTTATTCAGGAAGTGACGTTATGAAAATATATCGACGAATTAATTCAATTCTGGCGCAAGCTGAAATCAGATTTGATGAGGATCTAACGAACGGTCTCTCCATTGATTCAATCTGGTTATTTGATGACTTATTTAATCCTCCTGTAGTCCCACGTCTTCGCCGAACGTCGTTGGTCGCGTGGTCAGTCCTGCGCCGTCCGTACATTCTCGAGCGCAGCGTTGCCAGAGCCATACGACACTATAAACATATCACCGGGCCAGCGACCCCCCCTCCGCACACGCTGCTTGGGACTACCACGAGGGTCGGCAACACAGCTCGTCAAATTTCCACTACGAGAGTGGTCGCACGGTAAGCGCTGCGCTCATTCTCGTTAACCACGTTCGACAAAACAATTAATTGAGAAAAAAATTGTCAGCACAGGGCAGCCCTACCGTGTTTAATCTCATCAGGACTGTTGTTTATGCATTTGGGTTCATTCCAATTGGCTGAGTCGAAGTGAGTGAAAAAAATCTCGAAACAGTCCAAATTGCATGATTTTTCTTGTAAAATGAAATAATCGGAAGTTGATTGCGCACACTTCCGGAAAAAGTATAAAAATTGAACGATTTCAATGCTTCCATGGACAAGCAAAAGAGGTTCTGTCAATTCAGTAGCGAAGTGGTCAAACGGTTTAAGTCAATTTAGTCTTTAGTTGAGTTTTATAGAAATATTTTGGAATTCAAAGGAGATAGCGAAATTTTTATAATAACCTTTTTTGTAGAGCAAATTGAGTGCTGCTAACAAGGTTATGAGAAAAATTTTGCTATCTCCCTTAGATTTCGAAATATCCATTGAAACCGGGCAATAGCCAAAATCAACGCAAACCGTTTGACCACTTCGCTACTGAATTGTCGCGAAACAAACTATACGTGCACGAGAAGACTCACTGAAAAATCTCGAAAAGAAAATAGGGGTTCTATCATGTGTGAGAGAAGTCTACATTAGAGGTATAGCGAGTCTGTTTGTATCCCTCGACATGTCTATTCTGAAGCTGTTCCGCTACCAACCAATGCAAGGAACGTTTAGGAGAGATTTTACCGTTTGCCTTCGACTTCCTGCAATCGCATTTGCTTCGTCTGTAAGAGTAACGATTCATTGATTACTGGCTTTTGGGTAGTCTGTAATCTCTACAGTCTGGAGTATTGAAGCAGAGTATTGGGGATTAGGTCAATAAAAACGATTCAATTACATCAATTTCGCATAAACCTATACGTAAACTGTGTACACGGTGAAAAAAACATGGAAATTTCTAGTAATTTTAAGACGGGAGATATTGAATTCCATTTTAGAGAAGTAAAATCATGAAGTTTTAGATTTCACTGATAATTTTCTCACTTCTGATTTCGACCAATCAGAGCGCAGTACACTGGTAGAAAATGTCTGTTGAACTTTTAGGTTAAAAAGTTTAAAATTTTTAACAACGACAAAGTTACATAAAATTTCTGTATATTTCTTCATTGACGAATCAATTAATTTCTTGAATATTTAAGTAATTCTCGAAAACGGACTTTCGTAAAATATCTGATAATTTTGAAGGTCTTGGAGTATAACATGTGAAAATTCCATAAAAGTTGAAGCTTTTGGGCAGCAGGACGAAAATAATTTCCCAACTTATTTGAATTTTCTATCAAAATACAGTCAAGGCTTGATATAAGATATCTTAGGGCCAGTAGGAGGATGAATTCCAGGAATCCACATACCCCCACTACGCAAGCTTATAGCGGAGAAAAATAGGTATCAGCGGATTGACATATGATACCTCGCACGTTACGCCCGAATTCTATGGAATATTCATTTTTACTGAATGGATATTGCCAACTAATCAATTTATACGAGTTTAATATTTTGAATTCGTATAACCCGCGTTCCCTTTTCTCTCTAAACATAACGCCGCGTGATAGAATGGCAGCTGATGTTGAGGGATTATTGAGGGATTTGAGAATAATCACGTCTGAAGACAGCTGCAGTACAAATTATTGACAGTAAGTAAATTAATTGGATCTTAATTAGGCTTTATTCTGTCAAGATAATTCTGCGTCATCATTTTAATAATTATAACGTCGAAGAAAAGAGGTGACCCTTGGGATCGTTTAACCCTTTTGATTTACTTCACTTGACTCTCACGTTTGCACTCTTGACCCTTAAGGTCATTTGACCCTTATGATCACTGCGTTCGTCCCTCCCGCTGGACCCTTAACTCCCTTTGATCCTTATAGTCACTCTTTTCTCGTTGAAAAACGATCGAGACCATAGGTATCTTATAAGAAGCCCACGGAACTAAACATTCAGGAGGCGATAAAAGTTCCGAGAGTGTGAGTATAGGCCTTGAGCGCTCGGAGCTCGAGGTATCTTATACAAAGCCTCGACTGTATACATATTCAGTACCAAATTATGCAGAATTTTCAAATAATTGCCATTTCCTCCATCCCCCAATATCCCTCAAAAATACGAAATCTCGACGTCGACAGAATTGATATTTTTGAAAAAAAACTAAGAATTTTTACTCCAACAAAATCTCAAGAGGTCGGAAAGTGGACGGTACATCGAATGCCGATAACGTACACTGGATGGGTTGAATGGATTCGATGTTTGCCCGTTTCCCAGGGGATGGGTCGGATGGTGGATGAAGAAAGGGGGAGGTATGAGGAGTGAGGGAAGCGAGTACGGAAAAAGGGAATTGAGTGCAGAGGGTTACAGTAAGAGCGACGAGAAAACCACGACGTACGTGCATTAGGTTGCACGGTTGCTTTTATTGAACTCAAGGCACGTATACACGAGCCATTACGGATTAAACGCCCGTAAGGATCCATAACCAATGACCCACCGGTTCTCTCGTAGCGCTCCATGCTAGTTGCATTGCTTCTCTAACAATATATGGTGTACTTTGAGCTCTTGCTTTGACCTTTATGCTGGTGCACTTCAACCAGCCACCTGGTTTCCCTCCATCATATTCTATTCATTTGGCGAATCTCAATGAAACTGGGTTATATTTTTGGGTAGGGTCGCTTGGAATACGAGTACAATGCGGAGGGGGGAGAATTAAATGCATGAAAAGCTTTTGATAGTGGTAATATTGCTTGCTTACTGACGAGCAGGATGGAATGATGCCGCTTTCGTCTTGGAATACAGTACTAGGTTGAGTCAAATAATTTTATGAATGGAATTATTGTGGCTTAAATACCTCACTTTGGGTTATTTATTCGGCTCAACCTGACACGAGTGTGCCAACTTTCGAGATAATTCGATAACAACTGATTTCATTACCACAATGAACTCACAAGCGTTTCACTAATTCTCTCGAACTCTGAGGTATCCCTCGATGAATAGAATTGGAGCTCAATCCATCGTTCCCCTTTGGAATTTGCCGTTTTTATGATAGCAATCATAACAATAACTTTCCAATACTGTACGGAGTTCAAGATGCCGTTGTCCAAACGAGCTCAACATCTTGGTGATGTAATGTATGTTAAACTTTGTAATTCTCCATAAATGGAAAAATACTAAGAATTGTCCACGAATATCTCGAAAGCTTGAACTTGCATTGAAAGAATGTTATCGGTAAAGTATAGACTGATAGCGTTGCCTGGAATACGAGTGCAATGCGGGAGAGGGAGAATGAAATGTATGAAAAGCTTTTGATAATGGTAACACAACTTGCTTACTTGCCAGCAGAATTGAATGATGTCGTTTTCGTCTTCGAATATAGTATTAGGTTGAGTCGCAGATAACTTTATGAATGGAATTATTGTGGTTTAAATACCTCACTTTGGGTTATTCATTCGGCTCAACCTGACACGAGTGTGACAACTTTCGAGATAATTCGATAACAACTGATGTCATTACCACAATCAACTCACAAGCGTTTCACTAATTCTTTCGAACTCTGAGATACTCCTCGAAAAATTGAGTAGAAAATCAATGGTTCCCTTTTGGACTTTACATTAAATACATTAAAGGAGGGAGTTTATATAGCGTTCCACATATTTGCGACGGCATAAGAAATGATTGGATGAGGTAGGAGGGGAACCGGGATTATTCTCAATATGAATAACCAGAAAATTTGTATTGAAAAAAATGAATAGACCACACTGGGTTTTGAACCCTGGACCTTCCGATTATTCCCGTTTTTATGGTAAGTTTAGTTTTAATTTTTGGCATCATAACAGTAACTCCCCAATACTGTACAGAGTTTAAGGTGCTATTATCGAAATAAGCTCAACATTTAGGTGATATGTTATGGCACAGTCATAATTACAATCAGCGAATAAGTCAATCATCTCCAAAAGTGCACTCTCCCTGTAGACTTTGTAATTCTCCATAAATGGAAAAATACTGAGAATAGTCCACGAATATCTCGAAAGCTTCAACTTGCATTGAAGAAATGTTATCGATGAAGTATAGACTGTTAACTTAATTAGCAGAACGTAATGTCATCTTCATTGCTCCTGACCAGAGTGGCTTGACAAGAATTGAAAAAAATGATAAATTGAAAAAATAGTGTCTCTTTATTCTTCTGATCGGAACTATAAGTTTCTGCACTTCAGCTAACCGTCTGGTTTTCCTTCTTTATATTCGATTCGTTTGGCGAATCTCGAAGAAACCGGGCTATGTTTTTGGGTAGCGTTGCTTGGAATACGGGTGCAATACGGAAAAGGGAGAATGAAATGCATGAAAAGCTTTTGATAATGGCAAAATAACTCGCTTGCTTGAGAGTAGGAAGAAAGGATGCAGTTTTCATGTTGGAATATAGTAACAGGTTGCGTCTCAAATGGCCCAGCCACTAGTATACTTGAGGTGTCCGTGAATACGAAGTACTGTGACACGTACCATAATCTTATAAATTGAATTATGATAGTTTGTCACCGCATTTCGTACTATGAACTCACAAGGATATTTCACTAAATGATTTCAGCATCACTTTCGATTCATCTGGCGTGAGCGGTGGAACATACGATGGCCCATATTGGGGTCCAGAGATCATTATCAATCTTTTTAGAACTTTGTCGCATTAATTTGGAAGATGAATTTCGTCAGAAGTTATTGACCATTACAAAATACGGAATGAATAAGGATATGGGCCATTCCATCTCATAATGCAATATCTGAAAATTCTTTCCTCATTAGTCGTGAAATATTAATTAACCATTAAAACAAAATTCTGTCTCAAATTAAACGTCTGTAAACATGCTCAAAAAAACAAAAAATAGTTTCTGATTGGAAATTTTCTAAATTAAAAAAAAAATGATGGTGAAATTGTGGACCTTGATATTATACTACCTCTCAAAAAGGAAATTTCGGATTTGACGAATGCAATGCTTTCATTCGAGAGCAAAAAGCTTTAATCGTAAAAAATCTATAGATGATACTTTAAGCATCCGATTTTCTCCTCAAAAAGAACCTGACATTCGCTAAATCATCGCCAAACCGATAGAATTTTGCGGCGGAAATGCTCAAGTTCTCCGTGGAATATCCAAACTCAGCGTTCGCAAAATGACATTACGAAAAATTTTCATGACAATTTTCAATGACATTATGAAAAAAAATCATCCATAGTATTCAGCCGTCACTTTTTTCCACTGCCCGGCAAAAAATTCCGCATTGATTTATCTCCCTGAGCTGCTTGACATAATTTATGCACCAGAAGAGAGTAACAAAAAGAACAGTGAATAAAATAGAGAGAAGTGGAGAATGGGTCTCAACACCTTCATATATGAACAGAATGGCAACTCCCAAGGGTTGACCCGGCTTTAATTTCCAACAGCAAAATGCTTTTCCAGTTGATGGGAAAACGGCGACAGGCCAAAACCGTGGAACGACAAACCGGACGTGAGGGGGAATCAATTTCACTCGAGGCAGTTAAGTCGACGAGGGATGAGTGTTTAATATTTCACGCCTGTCTCTCCAGCTGTTATGTATGGGAAACAGAACAAGTATATATGTATTTTATATTCATGACACTCTCTCCATTTTAGTGCGTAGTTTGCATCAACTGGTAATTACTAGAGCTACTTCGAATTATTGGCTTAAAATTTTTGTATTCATGCTAATCAATGTTATTATTTCCACCTCATAAGTACGATATTTCCTAATATAATAATACGCAATTAATAGGGCTTTGATGTGCGGGGGTCACTGGCAGGGAAATGAGGGTAGATGAGGGCACTTAATGAAAAGGCACCGGTTACGTACTGTAACGAGACTACTCAGTGCCGCCATCTAAGGCGACACTAGGTCGATAAATTACAGTTGCTGACTGTGATTAGCATACAGATGGCACCTAGAGCGCTTAGCTCCCCCCCCTCCGCGACGTCTCTCCCCACCGCGCCTCAAGGAGGTATAAAAGGTGAAACAGGATAGTGGAGAGCATCAGTCATTGAGTCAAACCTAACGGACGAAAGATTAGCAGAGCAAGAGCAGGAGCAGCTGAACAGGAATGAAGATTTTTTCAAAAGTAGTTAGAAAACAAAAAAATGCCAAGGGTTAAACGACATCACGACTAAACATTGAGTAGTAGTATAATACCAGGGTTCACAATTTCACCATCATTTTTTTTTAATCCAGAAAATTTCCAATCAGAAACTATTTTTTCTTTTTTAAAGCATGTTTACAGACGTTTCATTTGAGACAGAATTTAGTTTTAATGGTTAATTAATATTTCACGACTAATGAGGAAAGAATTTTCAGATATTGCATTATGGGATGGAATGACCCATATCCTCATCCATTCCGTATTTTGTAATGGCCAATAACTTCTGACGAAATTCATCTTCCAAATTAATGCGACAAAGTTCTAAAAAGATTGATAATGACCTCTGGACCCCAATATGGGCCATCGTATGTTCCACCGCTCACGCGAAAACTGGTAAGACTTCTGCGGAACACTGGCCATTACTCAAAGTTTCGAACTCGAGTTAATCATAATAAACTGCGTTACTTCGGAATGCTCTTTAGAAATCAATTAAGTGTAGCTAATAAGGTCAATTCCATTGTGACCTCGTCGGTTTAGCGGAAAATTTAATTTCACCTGGACATATTCTCCATCATGCAACGGTATTTAATAATGAACTTTCGTTTTCCCGTTTCAAGAAATCGGGTTTCTCATGTCAGAAGGTGAGAAAATGACTAAAAATATTTTAAAGCTTCGATTCAGTGAATCACGAATCAGAGACTTTCATATTGAATGAATAGAGAGTTTATGCAGAGAAGAACCTCTAGATATTAAAAAAATATAACCGTCGCTTACGCTCAATCGCTTTGAGTTCGAACGAAATCAATATCTTCTTTTCCTTCTGTTAACTATTTTTGTATTTTAAGGAATATTATCTCATTTCGAAAAAAGACATCACTTTTTCATTCAGTAACTTCCTCCTTAGCCCTAAAGTCACCGTTTTCTTGTCTGAAACCTACCATAAATTGATCAAATATGTATGCGATGATTTTCGCTCAAGAAATTATTTTTGTGATATTTTGCCGATTTTTCTCTTAGCATATTCATTAGTACTGACAAACTAGTTAAGGTATATTTCAAGACAATCAGATCCAAAAATTAGTCTCTATATGCATTTCTTCAAAAAATTGTAAATAACTTACACAGAGAGAAATATTCAATAAAAATTACGTGTCTTTTCCGTAATTCCGGAGCGAAATGTGATTGTAGGAAATTTTACAGAACTGCCACGTAATTTTTACCTAAAATCACGGAATTTTTCCAGAGCGTTCCGTAATTTTTCACAGGAATTCAGGTAAAAATTACGATACCGTCACTTAAATTTGCTGAGTCGATTCCGTAATCAGTGAGCGAACTGTGAATTGCGTAATTTTTACTGAACATTTCTCTCCGTGTAATTTATTACATTCTCATAAGCCGCTTTCCTGAAAACCACATCTGAATTGTTCACAAAATTTCTATTTTTTTCCAACAGTGCATGACCTCTCTTAAAATTAATAGGATCTTCTCTTGCTCAGATATTCCGGCACTTAGCAGTCTGTAGACAATGTTAAATTCAACGGGTGCCGTCCTTCCATTAACCTCCATAATTGTTCAAAACTCTCATATAATTTTACGAAGTAGAAAATACGATGCCTAAAATGAGTATAGGGCGGGAAATAATGCAGTTGGATAATGTAGACCAGTGGAGAACCGCTTGCTATAACCATGTGACGTTGAACGAAACGGAGCAAAAACCTCAGTTTATCCCTTTTATTGTGTGCTATTGGAAAATGCGATAAATGGAACGGAAAATGCGAATATGCAATTTAAAATGGTTCTCGAAACATCGGAAATTTTGTGAGGCTCGATGGCCACACCTCCGGCACTTTGCCCAAACATCGTAACTCCAGTGGAACGACCGTTTTATTTTCGAATTTCCGGTTGGGCCATTTCAATGCAAACATTAAATCCTCTCGTTCTTTCCGGTGAATTTAAATTGATAAAACAAGGATAGGGTGGGTAAATTATTCCAGATGGAATTATTGAAAATGTGGTATTCAATTGGTTAATGGTCATAATGTATTATTGTACGGAAAAATATTGTATTGAATCAAGTATATTTTATACTTCAATTAAGTATATTTTATTCTTAACGTACCTAATATATTTGATTCATAAAAATTTTATTCTTAAGAATAAAATATACCTCATTCGAGGATATTATTCTTGATTCGAGTATATAATATACTTGATTCAATTGACATCCAAGATGGAACATATTAGGCCCAAAATGGAGTGCGAATGATGCTCTGAAAATCGAGCCCAAAATAAGGTACAAAATGGTCGGGCTTAAAATGCGGTCAAAAAAGGTCAGGCTTAAAATGAGGTTCAAAATGGGCAGACCCAAAATGATGTCAAAAAATGGTCAGGCTTAAAATGAGATCGAAAACGGTCAGGCTTAAAATGAGGTCAATAAAGGTCAGACTTAAAATGGGGTCCAAACTGAGCAGGCCCAAAATGAGGTCAAAAAAGGTCAGGCTTAAAATGAGGTCCAAGATGAAGAGGTCCAAAATGAGGTAAAAAAAAGGTAAGGCATAAAATGGGATCCAAACTGAGCAGGCCCAAAATGAGATCAAAAAAGGTCAGGCTTAAAATGAAGTCCAAAATGGACAGGCCCAAAATGACGTAAAAAATGGTCAGTCTTAAAATGAAGTTCAAAATGGACAGGCCCAAAATGAGGCTCAAGAGGTATGCAAGGCCCAATCAGAAATATTTCCACTTTTTCTATTGAATATTTTCTTTTGAATATTTCAATAGAATCGGTCAAAACCTAATAAAAAGTACAATAGAAATCCAATAGAAATTTCTAACGAATTCGCTAGCTTTTTCTATTCTATTCTATTGCATTCAGAAATTCAATAGAATAAAATATTGTTCACAATATTCATTGAAGAAATTCCCGAAAAAAATGTATTCAACAATGAAAAATCCGAAAAAAGTATGGGGATCGCTGAATTTTAATTTATTGAATTTAGAAATTCAATAGAAATTTCTAAAGAGTTCGCTAAGGTTTTCTATTGAATTTTTCCGTGCGTGCATCTTTAGTTTCCTGATTGTTCTCAAATTGAGATCAATATTCAAGTAGAAAACTCAGTTCATTTGGTGTGTTGGTTCTCATGAAAACTGCAGATCAGCCGACAATTAGGCGCTCGATTATTCGCGGATAGTGTGCAGAATGCATCATACATAGCGAATGAGGAGCTCGCCAGCAACACGTTTCCTCACTTGGCTTTTCAGGAGCAATCACCATTGAATAACAAAATTGCAAGTTGGTGATGCAAAGTTGATGAATTGTTTACAGGGTCCAAAATTCGTGGGAGACTATATTGGTTTATACGAGGTGCTACTGTTGTCTTCATTTATTCACACCCGAAAGTGCTTACTACGTTATTGACGCTCTCTCCACTGTCATTTGAATGATTTACGCGAGAATATATAAACTCTCCGGAGGTTTACAGCCGCGCAGTTAGTTCATATTCGTATGGAAGATTCATTGAACTGGAAGATTTGACTTTGAAATTAGATTTTCCTCAAAAAACTTCCAACATGTAGATTAAAAGATTTTATCGGTAGAAGAGAAAGACTTATCCAGGTGGGATCAAGTCAATTTAGAGAAAAGAAATACAAGAGAGAAATTCAATTTCTCTCTGTGTGCAGGTATAGGGATAAGTATTGCATACATCTCGAGAGCAAAATAGAATACTTCAAGTTGGGTATAATATGGTAAAATAATCGCGTCATGTCGAGTGTTTTGATTCGCTGTCGTGTAGTATTTTGGGCGATTAAATTATTGAAATGCTGATTAAAGATATCCAAGTACACTGTTAGAATTTTTTTAAAATTTCATGGAAGATATTATAGTAAATGTCATCAGAGAGACATTGAATCGGATTTAGGGAAAAAATGGTTATGAAATTTCAAGTTTTAAGCAGAATTCACAGAAATTCATGAGTTTTCAGTGGGAGTGAGATGTGAATTTCACGACTCGATTGAATTTTCAGTCCCTAACTATTTTGTACCTTACCCCTCACACTGTTGGCAATGCGCTAGCCAACAAAGAAAACTATATTCATCTATATGAAACCCACAAAAGTATGGGCATGAAGTCTCATCGAATTCCGTCTTTAATTTGTTGAATAAATCAAATTTTTAGATGGAACAAAACGAAATTAGCTGTGTAGGAGCCGAATTCCAAAAAACTAATTACTAATTCATTTTTTGAAGTTCAAAAATTGAAAAAAAAACCTTTACAGCTCAAAAATTGGAGGCCCTGGACTATTTTTAATAATTTAAGCGCCAGCGGGGCAAACGCACAATAAACAATTGATTTTTTGCATTAATTATTCGTTTTGAGACATGTATAATCGATCTTGAATGCACGAGAAATCTCACTCCAATAGCCCGCAACTTTTAAAACTCATAGTAGTCTATGTGTCTTAAGAAAAAACACATCCATTTTTACAGAAGGTGACAACATTTCGTCGAGTGTGGAGTGGTGGCTAATTATTTATTGGGAAATGAGTTTGCAATCAAATTAGCGAAGAGGTAAACATAGCAACTGCATTAGAGTATACTCGAATATTGGAGATTCAATCCGAACCGTGTTTAATCAGTGACATCTTCAAAATAGAGGAACAAATCCAGATTGCATGGGAAGGAAACAACCGAAGATAACCCCAAGTCTATTTTCATTAGCTTCTAGCAAACTACAACCTTAATAACGCGGTAAATAGTATCTGATTGGGTATTTCCAAAATAAGCCCTCCACGGCCGTAAATAACCGACGTAATGTATTGGATTGCAAATATTATACAAATTATTGAAACAAACACTGACAGAAAAAATTTGTTTTATTAAGAGAATTTTATTTGAAACAACTATTATTTGGTGACTAATTTTCAAATAAACGTAATTTCATAGTGAACTCAGAGCAGTGTTACCAGATCGTGACGTCACCCCATTTAAATCGCCAAAATCTGGCAATCCTGATTCAGAGATACATTCCATTGGGAGAAATCAAACTTCTCTAGCATTGAAGTTCCTTTTATTTGAAGTGGTAAAACGGTACAATTTAATTTTCACTATTGGCCAGTTTTCAATGAATATCTCGGAATCGAAGGGAGATAGTAAAATTTTTGTTATGACCTCTTTTGTAGAGCCGATTGAGAGCTACAACAAATGTAATTACGAAAATTTCGCATCTCCCTTAGATTCGAACATATTCCTCAAAAATTCAACTGGGAGATAAGTCGACTTAAACCGTTTTACCACTTCGCTACTGATTTGATTTCTTTCTAAGCAAAAGTTTGTCAACTTCAAAAAATTCTTCGGTTTACTTAAAAATCAAAATTATTCTCGTGACTAAATACGTTGTTATATCAGTCAACACGACCATACGTTACTCCAAGTAAACTAATTGAAGTGAGCATTTCGTATGTGGAATCAGCAAGTCTTACTTGTGACGAACAAATAGTTTTTTTCTTATTATCAAAAAAGCATTGATGATTAATTTGATATTTAAGAAATTGAAAACTCATGACTGAGGATTAATTTAATAAAAATTAAAAAATTGTGCAATACAGTCAACTGATTTTGGATGTAATGAAATAATTCTAGTCCTACGTTGTGATTCTGCCTTTCTCTAAAATAAATTGTCTGATAAAATTCTGATATCCGGATTTGTTCACTATGTGCTTCATCTCAAATCTAAACAGCTTGCATTTTCCATCTGACTCTCCCTTTGCGGCGCCGTATCACGTTCCTTAATCCCAAACATACTAGGAATGTCCAGGAGAGGGCTGTATTGTAGTGGGCTAATCTTTCCTCGGCCTGATCAGATTCAATCAGCAAGTTCTCATTAAGAAATCCTTATCAATATCGTCTTACCCCTGATCCTTGATCAGCTTACATGGAGAGGAAAAAGTTTATGTTTTCGGGAAAATGTCACTGATTTTCAGGGATTTATTCCTAATTCTAAGGGATCTATCCCCAATTATTAGAGATTGCACGCACGAAAAAAGTTGGTAGAAAAATCTAGCGAATTCGCTCGACAAGTCTATTCGATTTCTACTGAACTTTCTATTAGTTTTTGGCCGAATCTACTGAAATGTTAAATAGAAAATATTCTATACAAAAAGTAAATAGAATTCGATCGTTCTACACAACTCATTCTATTGAGATACTTTCTATGGAATTTTCTCGGATTAAATTTTCGAAGTTGCTTTTGTTTGATTTTCTTGATGAAAAGAAAAGAAAAATAGAATGAAACAAACTTGGAAAATTTTTGCTGAGGAAATTCTGTAGAAAATATCTCAATAGAATAAGTTGCATCGAAAAATCGAATTCTATTAACTTTTTCTATAGAATATTTTTGATTCAATATTTCAATAGAATCGGCCAAAAACGAATAGAAAGTTCAATAGAAAACCAACAGAATTGTCTAGCGAATTCGTTAGAATTTTCTATTAAATTGTTTCATGCGTCATAGTTGTGAAATTCAACGAGTTCAAAATTCTGGAATTCAGTGATTTTGTCACATCATCATAATTTTTCAGTGGCATCACAAATTTTCATGGAATCTATGTGAAAATCAGTGACTGGAAAATCAAAAAAAAAAATTCCCTCAGGGAAAATCACCCTCGAGTATGCGCACACTCTAATCACCAGTGGACATGGAAATTTCCTGAGAGACCCGCGCCAATACAGTCGATTCCTCGATTGCCGATCTCGCTGTAGAGGCTATACCTCCGGCCGACCTTGAAGATAAGTTCAGTTCACTTCTGACCTTCAACACACGAACTTTGCTTTCAGCGCGGATGACTTCTGGGCTGCATTCGATCGAAATCTTTTTTGTGCATTCACAATTACAAAAATATTGAACGTTGCCGGGTGAAACAGATGTGAAACTCCTTGAGTATTCAATAATAAAAGAGACTTCTCAGAATGAATGTATTTAATTTCTATAGCTATGAATTGATATTTCAATGTGCACACAGGAACAAAAATGGTTTTTCAGAAAAATGTCACTGATTTCCAGTTTATTTTCTCATAATACAGTGTTATTTTGGCACTTCTAAATTAATTATCATTAATAACAATAATAGATTGCCAGTTGAGCACAAACTCCACAGAATATTTCTATTCATATTAACTTTCATTGAGAATTTATTTCAGATTCTAATCCTCAAAATTTAAGTGATTTTCACATCACTTTAACAGGTCGTTTTGGTATGCATAGGTCAGACCTGAATTGTGCCCAACGTGTACAAAAGTCACGTAAATTCATTCAACCGTTCTTAATCTTTCCAGAAAACTCCAACTTCTCAGCCATTAACGGTTATTAAAACGATTTTATCAATCACTCGAATTTATAAAAAAACAAAAAATCCCAAAATAATTGTATAAATTACAAAAAAACTTATTAAATACCTTATTTGTTGATAAGGTATTTAATGAGCTTCTTTGTAATTTATTCAATTATTTTTTGCAATTTAGTTCAAATATTATTACAATAGAACTGTTTGATTTTGTGTTTTGAACTCCACTCAATAGAATTACGAAAACAACAGTCAAATTGATCTTCATCATCATGCGTTGGAAAATATTGCTCGTCTCGTCAACGAATCTTCTGCGATGACATTTATGTTCGAATTACAACTCCTCCATCACCACTAATTCGGTCTTTGTCATCTGAGATTCCGGTTACACGCGCAGAATTATCTTTATCTCTATGATAAACACAGTGGGAAGGTTCCGTGAGTGAGAATGCCACGGAGAAAAAGCATGACTTGTTTGTTGGAATGCCCAAGTTCACAACCCTCATCTAAATTAATGAACAAACTAATCCCAATGTAGCGTATGCTTCCTCACTAATTGATGTTTGTTCAAACAAACCGGGAGAATAGAAACTGATAATGTATGCAGTCATGTTTAATCAACTACTTCATCACCAATGATCCATCAATACACCTCGTGCCACTGCATTTCGTTGCGTGGCGTATCAGCAGTTCACGCCTGACGCCATTGCTAGTTAGCATTAATAGCATTTAGGTTGTCACATACATGACCTTAATGGTATCCAGAGGTGGATCTTTCAATTTTGAATGAGGAAAATTAATCACAGGAGAATTGAGACATTCACACGATTCCTAAGGGAGTCATGTGTGTTAACATTGGCAGCCGATATTGCTCTAATGTTGGCAGCCATCATTGCTCCGACATTAGTAGCCAACGTTGTCCCGACGTTGGCAGCCAATATCACCTCAATGTTGGCAGTCAACATTGCCTCAACGCTGGCAGTCAGCATTGTCCACAGATTGGTAGCCAACATTTCCCCGACGTTGACCGCCAATATTGCCCCGACATTGGCAGCCAACATTACCCCAACGCTGGCAGCCAACATTGCCTCAACACTGGCAGTCAACATTGTCCCGACATTGGTAGCCAACGTTGCCCCAACGTAGGCAGCCAACATTGCCTCAACACTGGCAGTCAACATTGTCCCGACATTGGTAGCCAACATTTCCCCGACGTTGGCAGCCAACATTACCTCAACCTCCCAGGATTGGCAGTCAATACTGTCCCGACGCTGGCAGTCAACATTCTCCCGACGTTGACCGCCAATATTGCCCCGACATTGGCAGCCAACATTACCTCAACCTCCCAGGATTGGCAGTCAATATTGTCCCGACGCGGGCAGTCAACATTCTCCCGACGTTGACCGCCAATATTGCCCCGACATTGGCAGTCAACATTACCCCAACGCTGGCAGCCAATATTGCCCTAACATTGACAGCCAATACTACCCCAACGTTGGCAGCCACCATTGCCTCAACACTGGCAGTCAACATTATCCCGACATTGGTAGCCAACATTGCCCCGATGTTGGCAGCCAACATTACCTCAACCTCCCAGGATTGGGAGTCAGTATTGTCCCGACGCTGGCAGTCAACATTCTCCCGACGTTGACCGCCAATATTGCCCCGACATTGGCAGCCAATATTGCCCCAACGTTGGCAGCTAACTTTGCTCGTGGTTTGAAAATATTCAAAGTATCTTGCATTGAAGAAAAAAACACGAAACATTGTACTTGTCCCAAGGACGAAGACAATTTGTTAATGACAAGAAGATAATTGAGTAATTAAACTAGACTTGAACTCAAACCAAATCTAATTGAATTCATTAATTTAATACTTTTTTACCTTCAAATCCACAATATTTTAATACAAAAACCTCTTGGGATGGTTTGAAAAGTCGCTTTCTTGTTATTAACCAATTATCAACGTCTTCCTTTTCTCAGTGCGAGATATTTTGTACTTAAACATCTTCGAGTCATGAATTTCCTGATGCAATTAAAAACATACTTTAGAAAAAACTTTCTCTTCTCTCACCGTGGCGACATTAAGATTAAATTTTTTTCTGCTGTGTGAAAAATAGAATAGACGCGGTAGGAAAATAGATGGAAAAGGTTCAGCAGAACGTGAATTGCCATTACATTAAAACGTCTGACTCTTTAATAAGTAAACAGCACTTATTGCAATGCTATTGTAGCAGAAGACAGTTTCGTTCATGTCCACGATGGAATTTGCATAATTCAGTGGGAGGGGATTTGAACAGTCATTTGTAATGGTACAAGGGACAAACAGAATGCAACTAGACATTTCCGAAGACAGACTATGTAGGGTCGGACTAGTGAGTGACTATTTCAATGTTGTAAAGTTTATCAATTCATCACTGTGAGCCAGATTCAACGATACAATTTCTACGCAAACTCAGGAAAAACACAGATATCCAGATATTCCAGATATTCCAGAAAAGTTGTCATGGAAAAAAAGTAATAATTACATTCTGAGCCGCAATAACGGGGCATGATATCGATTTTACAAAAATTATTGTTTTCCAGATCAATTTTCCGGAAGTGTTAATAAAAATTCGGATCATGATGCACGAAAAAAATTATTAGAAAATCGTAGCAAATTTGCTGGAAAATTTTATTGAAATTCTATCCAACTTCTATTAATAATGTCATCAGTTTTTCGCAGATTCTATCGAAAAACTCTTCAGATTTTTTGCGCCTTTTTTTCTATAGAAAATGGCCATTTGTAGGAATTGAAGGTATTACCAAAAAAACTTGTGACAAAAAACAATTCCAATGTTCATCAGAATCGCTTGGTTGAGCATCCATTCAAGGTTTCCTCGACTGGTCCCAAGAATGCTCCCAGTATCTTCACAAACATGTCAGTCGGTCGGGGTCCCATCTTCAGACCGTCATTACTAATCTCTAAATGATATCCTTCAGCTCCCGAATTCATCCATTGAGTACTCAAAACTTCATCTTCAGTTCCATTGGGTGTAGGATTGCTACAACACGATTACAAAACCTTCATCAAACACACTCAATTGTCATAAATTGGAAATTGAATGAGAAATCCCGACGCATTTTCTGCAGAAAAATTTCCGGAGAATTTTATGATTGTAAATTTTTTACACTATTTTTCTTGGTCTTTTCCGCATTTTTCATAATTGACGAGCAAAAATTTCAGATCACATAATTCGAATAACTATTTCGAAAACAAAAACGTTGGCGATTTTTGCTAAGTTGATCGTTCGATTAAAAAAAATCGATTCTCTATTTTTGAGTGACAGGAGGCAATTATGACCCACAAAATCAGATTCCTGAGAAAAAATCGTGCGGAAAATAGTATTTTAAAGTTTTTTGTCTCGAAAAACGAAAAAGTTTTTTTCCCGGGGTGAACCTCCCCTTAAAAAAATTCAACGCAATTAGATTTGTACTAACGCAAAAATGAATTGCTATTGTTCTCTGAAATTTACCCGAATTTAGCAAAATTCGTCCACAGCCTGACTAATCTTCTCCGTTGAATGGCAATATCACTAGTAGGATCGAGAGACTGATTCCTCTTTGACATCCAAAATAGATGAGCAAGATCGTCTGAATGTCCTGTTCCTATAATAAAATCAAATGAAAGACTACACTCTTTCAAAATTCTAGAGGTATCGGGCTGAATTTTGTGGCGATTGCCGGACAGTCCATACATAAATGATCAGATCATCTTAACTTTTTCTCAAGAACATGCCACAAAATGCACAGGATAGAATACTACTAATAATAAAATGAGTAGATTATCGACGTGATTCAATCCTATTCACAAGTTGAATAGGATTGAACCTATTTAGATGTTGAATTGCATCGAGAATTTTTTTTTCTGTGCAGTATTCGAAATCGCTTGACACCTCCACACAAATTCTTTTAATAATTCATTCAGCCCCAAACCGGCTACGAACCATTTATCAGGGAACCCTCCAGCTTGTGCAGTGCATCATCATAGTCGAAAGAATTCCGATAGTAATAAACCGGTGCCTTTCCTTCACTCAAATACTGCTGAGTGCGATCAACACCAGCAACAAACCACAGATCACTACTGATCTGGAAACGAAATATATCCTCATAGGCATGACAATTTGATTGGACTTGAATTTAGTGTAATGCTTACGACAACACTTTGCTGGATTACGTCAGGGCTGACATCATCCCAAATGGATTTTTCTTCAGTTGCCGCTGATTGTGGGCCAGTAATTTTGTGTAGAATAGCTGAAATGGATACGATAAGTATCCAAATTTCTCATTTTACATGAATACATCATTTCATTTAGCATATATGTATGACCGTGTTATGGCCGAATAATCAATCAGTACGAAATGAAGCGGTTGAATAAAAATTTGGATGTTAAGAACATTGTGATTAATTAGCTTAAATTAAATTAAATTAACTTTGCGAATTTTCACAAACGTCGAATGCCCGAAGAAAACTAATAAAATGTTTCAAATCCATTAAAATGTTTTAAATAAAAACGAATGAAATGTTTCAAATCGATTCGATGAGTGGTCAATAGAAAACATTCAATAGAATTCGATTTTTCTATATAACTCATTCTTTTCATATATTTTCTATAGAATTTGCTCGACTCAAATTTTCTAAGTTTTTTTCATGCTATTTTTCTTTTCTTCTCATCAAGAAAATCAAACGAAAAAGCGTAGAAAATTTGAGCCGAGGAAATTCTACAGAAAATATCTCAATAGAATAAGTTATATAGAAAAATTGAATTCTATTGACTTTTTCTACTGAATATTTTCTATTCAACATTTCAATATAATCGCCCAAAAACTAATAGAACAGTTCAATAGAAATTCAATAGAATTTTCTAATAAATTCGATAGGTATTCTTATTAAATTTTTTCGTCCGTGTTCCTTCAAATCAGGAACACTGAATGTGTTGAACATACGAGCAGACATGTGCAGACAACTACCTACATCATTTCTTCACGTTTCATGACATTTCTAGGCATTTTCACCCAAAATTAAGAAATCGAAAAAATTCACGACTACAAAACTTCCGTTCGGAAGCAAAAACAAAAATGATCAATTTTCTGCCAGTGGTCCGTTTTGCCCTGCGGTCCGTTTTGCCCTAGCCTCCCCTACATGTTGACGATAATATTAATGATTTTGATTTCAATTTAACTCACATGGAGCAAGATAGATTGTCTCCGAACTCACAGTGCCCAGCATATGCGGCAAGTCCACATAATTTCCTGATTTATACCTGTGAATTGGGCATTCAGTGATGAAAGCCTCTTCACCACTTACGTCTCTATTTTCCAAAGTCGGTATGAAGCCCATTTCGGTCTACAGAAAAAGTTTTCAACACTAATATTGATTGTATCCGCTATGAGATTAAACAAGCTCAAATTTCTCAACTCAGTGTGGAAGAATTTACCCCGGTAATCGAGCGAAAAGTTGCCACCACCAAGTCTTCAGCAGGTACATCGTACAGATCTCGGAGAAAATCCTCCACATTCGTTGTCGTTAGATTTAGTTCCTCACCCAGAGCAATTGCTTTGGAGAGAGCGCTGTTTAATGTTGCAAATCCCCAAGGGTTCAATGGCGAACCACTCATGGCGATGGATCCCTTGAATAGTCCTGAGATAGTAGCATATTTTGTTACGAGTATGTAAAGTTTCACTTTTTCGCACAAGTGATGAAATAGTATAGTTCAGAGCGAGTGCCATGGGGTTTTTTACTCGCGTGGAGTTGGCGTCCGAGCCGAAGGCTCAACTTATTGTAAAGCAAAGAATTGAACTATAATAAATAAATTTAAACAATTAATGTTTAATATTTCGTTCCCCAGAAGAGGTTAACTGTATCCTCATACGAGTATCCTCACGTGTGAATCGAAAACGACGTCCGTCAACGGAATTCATTCACATGTGAATCTAGGATTCATTTACGAAAACTTTCATTCCCCAACGTGAAACGTGAATGGAGCCACTTCCGTTCACAAATCCGTTCACCTCAGACTCGAGAATAGGCCCCCCTGGTGAATATGAGTTTGCAGCCCGACCGGAAGGCGAGGGAAAAGACAAACATAAAAAATCAGCGATTCTCCTGCTTTCCATTCCATTACCTGCGGACTTGTCCGAAACTTTGTGCAGTTCAACAGAATCCCCTCCAGCACTTTGTCCGAATATAGTAACTGCAGTGGGATCACCCCCGAAGTTTTGTATATTCCTTTGCACCCACTTCAACGCCAACACTTGATCCTTCAGTCCAGCGTTGCCAGTAGCATTTGGATGATTGAGAGATAGAAATCCTAAAAAACGTAATCACGATTCGTTTCGATTAATCATTCAGAGATCCAGATTGGCGTTGCGAACCTAGTGCACCGAGACGATAATTCATCGCAACCACAACGACGTTATCCTCAATTAAAAAATCAGGACCGAACACAGAACTGTTGATAGTCCCCTCGTAAAAGCCACCACCGTGTATCCACACCATTACCGCTGATAATTCTCCATCGGTGGAATTAAATTTCGTCTGAAACGTTATTAATCGCTAGTCAATTATGCAACATTTTCATCATTACCCATGCGGTGAGAATTTTACGATAATTCGTTGCCTCGTTCTCAGTATTTGACAGGTAATGTTATTTTTTAATTATACTAGATTAATCCACGCGCATATGACCTACTCCATGGGGCTTAATCAGTGATCGGCATCAATGATTATTCCAGAAATATTAAGAGAATTATTTCCCCAAAATAACCGAATTCATCCGTTGATCATTGGAACTTGGAAAATAATAAATAATTGAGAATTTAAATTTTTTCAATAACTATTAGGTAAATAATTGGAAATTTTCAGAAAATATTAGAGATTATCAAATAATCGTCATTCTTCCGAATCCGATTATTGATTGGTAAAGTAATTCGGAATTTAGATATTTAATTGTTGATTAATTTAATAATTAAAAATTGTTATGTTCTATTACTTGATTGAGTATTTATGAAATTAATGGTAATGATAATTTATGATTATGCCTATCTCTAGGCTTAATGTATGTCAGTTGTAGTGAATAGCCTTATATTAGATTTCTGAACTGAATATCAAGTTTTTAGAAGGAAAAGTTTCAGGAATGTATTCGATTTTTTTATATATAATACGTCCAATGTGACCTTTTTTGAAGCCAATCTATTCGGCGTATTGTGTCATTAGATTTTTTATAAATGATGATAGCATACATTAAAAATATTACGATAATAGTATAGTATAATATAGAATGTAATATAATAAAGTATTATTGTCATATCTTTAAGGTATGCTATCATCATTTATAAAAAATCTAATGACACCTTATGCCGAATAAATTGGCGTCAAAAAATGTTACACTAGATTGTTCATTAAAGGATGGAATCATGGGGTATTGGAGAAAAACTAAAAAACGCTGATTGCTTTGTCGCGAAATCGAAGTTTCGCTATAATATATTAGCATCTTCAGGCCCTCGACTTCTCAACGTTTTTACCAATACGGGCATAATTAAAAATGATGTTATTTTTTATTCATCTGCATTTAGTGACACGGGATAATGTGGAATAATTACTGAGGGTGCATCGTAGAAACGTCAAGTCATTAGCTCAGATGAATTCATTATGAAAAAAACCAGGACATTCGGAGTTGCCAATAATCACCAAAATTAGAGCAGAGTTTCAGCTTTACAAATGAATTTAATCAACGGATTCAGAAATGAAGTGGAGTGGAACTCGGAATATTCTGTGTCATCTCATGTCAGTCATCATTCCACCACTCTATACTGTACCATTTTACGAGACGGTTAATCTTGTAATAATTATATTCATTTTCTCTATTCTCATCCAGTAAAATCAGCACATAAACTGTCTTCTTTTTACTATTACCAATTGTTATGTCCGTAAAATGACAATACACTGTTGAAAAAACTGCACTGAAATCTCCGGAAAAACACCTTGAAACTCCACAATTTACATGAATTTTTAAGTAAAAATGAATATTCACTGCTCAATTCCCTTGAATTTTCCACGAATTAAGGATGTTCTACACCCTTTCTGCCAAAATTCACGTTTTTTTAATTTTTCTGGCAAACTTATGATGGAATTGACGTGAAAAAATATAACGTTTTTGCGTTGTGTCATTATTTAATGACTGACGAAATTTTAAGGTGGTGCGAACATTTTCCTGCGTTATCTCTAAACTTTTAAAAAGAATCACAAAACTGTAGAAAAAACGCATGAAAATTATCGCACCACTACGCAACTTCGTAAGCCATTAAAGAATGACAAACCACAAAATTGTTGTAAAATTTACTCGCACACCTGAGTCGATTCGAACAATTTTTGTCAACGAGACTGAACGCGCGCTGTAATTGTCATGACGGCCGTCTGTGCTTCGGTGACGGAAAAGAAAACGGAAAAGTTTTTTTCGGCCTAATGACAAAATATACTATTGATTGCTCAATATCTACCTCTGGGAGTAGATTTTCCGACTGTATAATCTTCTTTGAAAGAGATAATTATGTCGTAGAAACAATAATTTAGTGGAAAAAAAATTGAGATCGTATCGATTTGATCCCATTGAATCGATGTGTATGTCCGGGGTGTACGAAACAAGACAGAAAATTAATTTGATGAATACTTAGAAACTTGAGTGACAATGATAATAAGAATGTTGCTGGCCTTCTGTCGTACATTCAAACTGGAAAACTCAATGAATTGATTAAGGAAAAACACTGGTTATTTCCCTCAACTGCGCTGCATGTCTGAATAATTGAATTCCTCACCTTTGGCGTGTAGACATTGAGATAGAGACAGTCTTCATTACCGGTCAAATGTGCAGTTCTAGGGGCAAATTGAGGACAGCGTTCCGGTTCAGATGTGGCATCCAGAGTGTAATCCCAACTGTCCGCTTCAACTGGAGGCTGGAAAATGTCGAGAAATATTGATGTTCTTCAATAGATCAACTTAATGAATTTTGAAATTTATCATCATCATTCAATCATTATTAAAAATTGTTTAATGAATTTCGAGATTATTTATCACTTTATATTTGAATAAACAATACGAGTGAAATGTGATCACATGCTGAAGTAATAACGAGCGATTAATTACATTTTTTTTGCTCTCGAATTTTTGGATTTTAGAAGTTTTGGATTTTTCGTGTTATATCGACCCATTGTGATCCAAAAAATCCGAAAATGCACTTTTTAGTTCATATGTAACAAAGTTTTCCTTCAATTATTCTCCCATGAATGGATCGAATTGAATCTTTTTTTCAAATGTAGGTATTGTTGAGCCCTATCAATCGACATTGAATAAAATTTAAATAATTCATCGATTCGTTTTTTTCATTACACGATAACTAAGAAAAATGTCCTCAGTTGATTGAATGATGGCTTAATTTTTTTTTGGACGCCATTTTAAGCGAGTCCGTCGATGAAAGCGATAACAATAATCGTCATTTTGATTTATTTGAACATTTGCAAAAATTTTTCATTTTTTGAAAATCAGAAATTCGGGGATATCTTTGAGTATCATGCTTCAAGTGAATTCAATCATAGCTTAAAATGTCTGCTTCAATGCCATTAAGTCGAAGTTCAAAGAGGATTACGATAGCTGTATTGGTTGACTTGATTTTTATGATCCTTGTTAAAAAATTTGAATTTTTAACGAATTTCTCTGAAAGTTTTCTGAAAGAGCTTTCTGATGGTTTCTTCAAATGTGATGTTTCAAAATCATTCAATTATGCATAAATAAAATTTTTCTGTTAACATTTCATTGAAGATCTGAGAGGAGAGATAGAGCCGTAAAAAAATCAATCGGTTGTGTAGACAAAAGAGTTCGGAAGTTCACCTTAAATCGTAAATATCCAAGCGGTGGTTTGCCATACGGAATCCCTTTGAACGCCGAATATTCCACCGAATTTTGCACCGTTTTCAATAACACACCGCGCACAAACCCTTTGTCTGTACCAACGATTTCTGTAAATCCGTGTTGCCCGCGCGTTTCGAGTACGAACAATATTGCGATTGCAGTGATCGCTGGAATAATCCGTTGCATTGTAGTTCGAGGCTCTACAGTCGATTGGAGTTGTAATCGAAATAAACCTGCTTTCAGATAGCGAGAGAAACCAGCTGGATGCTAATCCCGTTCGGTCTTAATGGGTCTGCATGAATTATTAATGCTTAGCATTACGTTTTTCAATGACCGATTGAAATGCAGTTTATTAACATGATTATGATCCGACTTCAAAGTCTTGTTACGCCCCAAAATAATATAATAATATTGAGTAATAATTTATTGACAAACGGGAAGATGTTGAACCGTTATAAATTTACATTTATAAATGAGTTCATATTTACACTCAGAAAAATGATTCATTTGAATCAAATTAAATTCTTTAGTTGAATTTTTTGCTTGTTTCGAGAATGTCTTTGTTGGAAATGAATAAACTTGTTTCTTTCGATCATTGATCAACTGACAAACGACCAATAATTGACAATTGACCCATGATCGACCATCGATCAACTGACGATCGACCGCCGACCGACTAATTGTTGATCAACTATCGACCATCTATCGACTGATTATCGACCGAGGATCAACCGAAGGTTCATCGGCTATCGATCGAGTGAACAAGTTGACACATCGGGTCGCCATCGGGTAACCATCAACCGATCTTCTAGGGACAGTAACTATTACAGAACGAAGTGTTCATGCCCAAAATATTCAGTATATTTTCAATATAAATTTCAATATATTTTTGTTTCGAGATTCAAAATTTAAGTGTTCAGCAGTATTTATTTTTGAAATGTAAGTTCCTCGGGTTAAATTTTTCAAATATACATTTTCAACAAAAATGAGATTATAAATGATTATCTTGAATCCATCTAATTTATGTGTAATGAGAGCAAACATCAATTTTTTCAACAATCGATGTTCATTCCTGAAAAATCGATTCACAACATCGATGTTTTTAAAAAGATCGTCCATCGTCAGGACACTAACTACTATTATACAAAACGAAGTATACTGATAACAGATACAATTATTGCAGATATTTGTTTTCAAGGAATGAATGACATCGACCTTAATCGAAAACATCGATTTTTCGTGCCCAAAATATTGAATATATTTTTTCAATTAATCACGAACCCTGAGAAAATAATATTAATTCCTTATTAAATTATTAATAACAAATGAATCCCTTATTAATTTATTTCGAGATTAAAAATTTGAGTCTCATACTTATTCTTGAAACGTAAGTTATTCCTCGGGTTGTATTTTTTAAATGTATAGTTTTCACAAACCAATATTTTAAAAAATTATGTTTAATCTATCTAATTTCATGTGCAATGAGAACAAACACAATTTTTTTTAATAATCGATGTTTATCCCAGAAAAATCGATTCACAACATCAAATTTTTTTCAAAAACATCGCACATCTCTAACACTATCTGATAATCATAATACGCAGGTCGGAAATAGTAGTGGGCAAAGTGTCAAACGACGAAAGAGAGGGGAAAATAGGCGGCTCAAGTGCATCTTTGTTAAGCATGAAATCTTAATCCATGTTGGAGATTTTTCCATAACGTTGTTTATGCCCAACATCGACAAGGAAGATTTTTATACAATTTGTAGAGAATGTCATCGCTGAAAGCATTTGTAATCAGAGTAAATAACATTCCCGCAGCTTATGCTCCCGGTGAAACAATTATTGGTGAAGTTTTTGTGGACTTGAATGAAGCAAAATCATGTCGAGGCAAGTACAACAATTGTTAAACAACCGGAGTCCATCTTAAGTACCTTCTGTCCGTGCATTACATGAAAGTAATCCAGTGAATCAACTGCATGACATTCTAGTAAGGTTAGAGTTCGCTCTCATGTTTGAGTCAATCATTCTGCCACCTGTAGGATAGAGTGCAAAAATTTGGTAGAAAAATCTGAAGCATTCGCTTGGAAATTCTATCGAAATCCTCCTTCATAACATAAAATTGGTGAAACGTTTTCTGTCACTCGTCTATTTCACTGAGTTATATTATATTTCTGCGTATTTTCTAATTGAAATTCTAGATTAAATTAAAACCATTCGATTGCATTTTCAAAAAGTTGAGAATATAGATTACCCTTTGATATTCCTAACTAGTAGCATCAATCAAGACAAAAGAGGAAAATCAAACCCAGCGTCGTCCAAATCGAAATCAATATATAGAAATATTTGGCTTAATTAACTATTCGAAATTTAGCTTTCCCATGTTTTAATATCAAAATTTCTAGTCCATTGTATCCGTAAATGACACTTTTATCCAAATGGGATGGGCGGAGTTTATGACTTTGAGATATCACTTTACATGTAAGTTTATGGGGTGAAACGTTTTCTGTCACTTGTTTTCTGTTCACTTGTGATGAACAATATCGTTCGATACTCATGGGAAAAGTGTTTTTTGGCTCGTAGAAGGCGAAGGCGAGTGATATAAACCCACAAGCCAAAAACACTTTTCCGCACTCGTATTGAAATATACTATTTCACCACTTGTGCGTAAACTAAAATTTTGCGGACGCTACGCGCATGCTAAATCCCACTTTCCACACATTGTGATGAAAAATAGGGTTCGACACCCACGGAAAAGGCGTTCTTTGACCCTTGCGCGTCCACGCGCGGTACAGTGGACACGAGTAACGAAGGGTTAAAAACTCAAAGTCCTGCCTCCTCCTTTTATCTGTAGCATAAAAAATTCTGATTTTCCACGAAATTTTATTTTGATGATTAATCTATACATTTATTTCAATTTCAATCATCTTGCTTATCCAATATCTCTGAAGGAAACGATCTATCAATCATGAGGTGAGTGATAGAGTTCTGGAAAAAAAATAGGACATCATAGTATTTTAGTAGTCAAACACAGAGCCATTTACCCATGGACCAACAGAAAGATATTTCTCCCTTCTTGGTACCATCACACAATATTCATACCATAATTCACCGAATTTCTCGATTACCATGGGAATATCCCTGTTGATATAATTAATGACTGATTCAGGAATCTATTTGAGATTCAAAGGCAAAGCCAAGGTCAAATGGACAGAAAGTGGAGGGAGCAGAAGAACCAGAAGGACCTGTTCAGCAGAAGAAAATTACTTTGGGACGGAAGTTTATGTTGTTGGCAGACCAGGTAAATTATTTCGAATTAGCCCTTGTGCTAGGATTTCGTGAAATTTTCATCGAAAATGAGTGAATCTATAGTGTGGTCTATACTAAATTATAAGATACTTGGATATCCTTAACATGCATTTTTCCGAAATCCAGAAAATTTCCCCTGGTCTCTGCAAAAAGTTGTATGAAAGTAATCCTATAAATTTTGATAAATTCAAAATGATTTTCTTTGTCGAAAAATAAGCAAATTTTACCACTTGTTTTAATCACAGGGTAATTTGTTGTTCTTCCTGAATTGAAATTTCCTCAAAAATCTTGAGAACAAATAACGGAGTCGGTTTTAGAAGAACATTCCTTAATCTTTCCATTTTTCCCTTAATTTCAGTAATGTTCCTGCACGAAATATGTTTTTCCGTAGTGACATTCATTTTTTCCGATTCGGGGAAGGGTCAGTACCAACTTCCGGACTGGAAAAAGTGAAGGTCAGGAAATAGTATATTTCAGGACGAGTGTCATGGGGTTTTTTACTCGCGTGGAGTTGGCGTCCGAGCCGAAGGCAAGGACTGGCAAAATATCGCTCGCGCCTAGTCCCACGGGGGTTTTCGATGAGTTCGAGGTTGGCACGCTCTCGCCTCGACTCGGCGTGCCAACCTCACTCGTCGAAAACCCCAGTGGCACCCGACGTGACATATATTAATCTCTCTGCATTAGTTATAGGATGAGCCTATGAAAATTTCTCAAATGTATAATTCTCCTCACCACTTTCTAGATGGTGAAATAGAATTGGTGGCGGGTCAACACGTTTTCCCTTTTACATTCACATTACCGATGAACATCCCCAACAGCTTTGAGCATAAATATGGGGAGGTTGTGTACAACATCAAGGCAGTAATGAACATGGCATGGGCATGGGATCCCGAAACATGTCTTCCGTTCACCGTATATTCTCCGCTCGATTTGAGCCAAATCCTGCCTGTAAGTGAGACATACAAAAGATGAGCTATATTCCTTCATTTCTATCAGGGATGAAAAATTCCGAAAGAGAAAACTTTTTATAAAAACACAACTCCCGACATTCATAAAGAGAATCAATTATTTCTAACAAATGAGTTACTTTTTCTCACGTTAAATCAAGTGGTCCGTAACGCGACGTTGCCGAAAATTCGCTAAACGCGCCCGGGCAGTGTAGAGTGCATTCGGAGATCCGATCAATTAGCCCCTCATGTATAGATATTCCAAATTTTTATTTTTTTCCTCATTGAAGTAGTTTTGAAGAAAATTGCAAGCTAATAAAAAACATTTGCTAGTTAGTACTTTTTTTAAAATAAATTTTTGAAAAATCACCCCTGAAAAAAA
>NW_021680408.1:563479-563659 GCF_001412515.2 Diachasma alloeum | reverse complement strand
TCATCTTTAAAGACTTCTGCACGCCATTTTTCGAGCCGCTCTTTCATTTGAGCTAAAAAAAACATTCATAACTTGTCTGACATGTGTTACAAACTCTGGTCATCAACTCTGGTTTTCAGTTGAAATTGGAATTGTTAATTTACACAATAATAGGATTGCATTGACGATTTTTTCTTAACT
>NW_021680408.1:417689-563378 GCF_001412515.2 Diachasma alloeum | reverse complement strand
CTATCGATTGGTGATAAAATTTTTTGGAAATAATGAAATAGAGGGGATAACGCCTTTTTTCCAGAGGTGATTTTCCAAAAATTTATTCAAAAAAAAGTACTAACTAGCAAATGTTTTTTATTAGCTCGCAATTTTCTTCAAAACTACTTCAATGAGGAAAAAAATAAAAATTTGGAATATCTATACATGAGGGGCTAATTGATCGGATCTGCATTCGGCAACGCTGGGGCCCGAATGAGACGGCGGGGAATCCCCGCGGAGACCACCAATCGCAGGGTCGCGTACAGTGATCAGAGATGGGCAAAAACATAATTTAGAATTGAAATGATGTCATTACATACAAAATTAGTTGACTGTATTCTACAATTTTTCAATTTTTATTAGTTCTCAAATTTTATTTAGTAATTGATTTCGAAAAATTGACAATTATTTGAAAAATTGAAAAATCACATTCAGAAGTTTAGAATTAATTTAGAATTGTTCAATAATAATTGAGTATTAAAATGATTTTCAAAGTTCAATAAAAATTAGTGAACGTTAATTAATTTAAGGTAAGCTTCTCTGAATATTAGTAAAGTAGTGATTTTTGCCGATCTCTGATAGTGACCAGACTAGAGTTAAAACTTCCTCTTGTTTTTGACAATTTTTTATATAAGATTTCGGAGGTTTAATAGAAATCGACCAAAAGCTGAAATAATTTCAAATAAAATGTCGATAGCTTTCCGATAGGGTTTCCTAGAAAATGCGCTAGAATTTTCTCTTGAATTTCTTCACACGTGATGTTATTGACAGCGCACTATCGACGACGAGGTGCATGCAGATTATTGCTGGTGCATATTTCCCTGTATCAGTGAAGGGTTCATGGAGGCGCAGATTCACATACCAAGTAGCACTTATGCAATTGGCGAGCAGCTTGAGGTTTTTGTGGAGATCACAGCGAGTTCGCCGTCTGTGGATATCCTCGGAATTGAATTGCGATTGAAACAGGTGAGGCTCCAAAATTTTTCACTTCAAGGTATTCCAGAACTTCAGAATTTATTTCCCGATTAGAAGGGCAAAAGTTATTGTAATTTTGTGCTACAATTTCTCTCGAACAAACGATGCGATTCAATTCTTTTCATGCAATCGATGTGTTTTCACGTAACTTAGAACTGATTAGATTCTGAACAACATCGCCTCAGCGGTTCTTTAGATTTTGTAATAAAACTTGTGAAAAAATGTCGCAAAATGACATTTTTTACAAATTTGTTGATTCTTCTGAGAGAAACGATAAGATGATTGAGAAGATGATTAAGAGAAATAAATGAAAATACAAAAAAAGAGGAAAAAAAATCATGTCCAGAATCTTCGATAGAAAAACGAAATCTACCGACTTTTTTTCATGAAACTACCGGATTTGAAAAATCTGAAAAACCAGATCTCCCCTCACTTTCATCCGATACCCATTTTATTATTCGATTTCACCAACATCATGTATATTTTAATCATTAAATTGATTCGCACAACTTTAATTGCCACTTGTATCAGTTTAAACTCTACATGTCTCTCATTCGATTCCTTTCAGATAATAGAGTTTCATGCTGAGAGTAAAACTAAAACTACGAGTGAAATCGTACAACGAACTGGCAAGAACGGTCCCTTCCAAAACAATATCCATATTAACCTTGGACTGCAAGTACCATCAGTCCCTCACTCTGGTTTCCAACACTGTAGCATTATGAACATTATATATCGTCTCGGTGTTAAATTCCTCGTTTCTGGCTGGTATGCATTATTATTCGTATCATACAAACAAAATGACTACTTGCAGTGACGAAATTATTCGTTTCACAGCCATTGTGATACTAAAAAGTACTATGACGTTATGATCGGTTCTAAACCAATCGCCCCGGCACAAGACGTCGCGAGGTCTCTTGTACCTCCGACTACTTCGACTGAATTCCCTACAGGAGGATTCGCAATATCGAGAACATCTTCCATTCCTACAGCACCGATTCCAGGGATGATGGGGGATTTGGCAACAATCACGGGGACATCAAATCCACCCCCTTATACTCCAGTACCATCGATAGGCTTCCGAATCCCAAGTCCCTCAGTACCTGTAGAGCTTACCTCAGCGACAGGTGAGTAGAAAATTCATAGGCAAAATGAAATGATGGGGTGAAAGGCATGTTAACTTATCCTCTAGTTGAGTTCTCGACGATACTGGGGATTTCCTTCTCAATTTTTTTCCGAACAAATGGCGATCAGACAAAAATTTTGAAAATTAGTCAATAACAATGATGCTATTGACTAATCATTGAAAAATCTAACGCTCACTATTAAAAAACGTCAGACGTCCAGCAGAGTACGAAGAATCGTTATTTCCTTTACATTCAGAGATATTTTGTAAAAAATGATGATGGAGTGGAATCAACTCAGCGTATTCCACCACTTCACTAATGGATAGAATCCCAAATGCCCAGCTCTAATCCATTCTTTATTATTTGATTCTCAGTGCCACCACCATCTTACGAGTCTGTGATGGCCGAAGACAGCAAGAAGTGAACACTACAGAGTGAAGAAAAAGCAAAAATTTCGATATTTTCGATATATAACTCGAGTTAGCCTACTAGCCCTCCACGATAGGGTGTTATTTCTTCACTTGGCGGAAAAGAAGTGCCTCATGATTTTATGTATTCAGCGGTGACTGAAGATTAGCACGAGAGAGTTTATCTTGGACGGAATCTACTACTTCCCTCACAATGTGCTTAATTGAAGATTATACATTCTTTAACGGAGCTATAATTATACATTCTGGATGCAGTAATAAATGCGAATTATATTTTACATTTGGATTTGATTCATTATCAATGTTACTACTTATTCTTCACGTTTTTATGTGAGACTGTGGGGTTTATCCACACGTCGTAACTCTTATCTTGAAAATATTTCGCTGCACTTTTTCCGATTGTTTAAATTGCAATGAAGTAAAGCCTCAGAAAAATTTGAAAAAATTTGACATCTCATTTTGAAGTGTCTAGAATCAATGAAAATATCCGCCAGAAATATCATAAGTAGTTAAATTTTCGAATTTTTACTCCGAAACTCCGGGCCGTGTACCGTGTACAATGCGAATTTTCAGGATAACATGGGAATTTTAAGCTTGAATATATAATTAAGGGTGACACTGAACATAAAAAATCTCACGGGACTTCTTCAAGTATACGATCTAGATCACTCGTCATTTTTTTCAGATTTTTCCTAGATCTTTCAAATTTATCATTATGTGGATTTATGCTGAAGTGTTGAACGTAAAAATGGGAAACGTTTTTCGTTGATTCACGAGACAAAACGGAGTGTAGTCATTATTTTTCCGCTTTTTAACATGTCATATATCAAATCATCTTATATCATATATCAAAAGTTGGAGACTTCACTCCGGTCTCCCCTTAAGGTGTTTCGTTTGTTGATCACCGGCGGGTGAAACGGAAGGGGCGTCTTATTCTTCTCGAGCCCTGATTCAATCGCTGAGTACGAAATTTTCCAATTTTCAAGTAACTATTTAATTGTGCATTTGAACATTTTTTGAATATTGATTTTATTCACCAGATTGATTGATTTTTTTCTCATCACCTACGGGTGTCAAGTAATTGTTATTGGATGTTTCTCTAATTATTGAAATAATATTAAAATGCATCTCGAGTTGGTAAACCTGTCGAGTGCTTTCTCTCACTCAGTTTCATGGTCCAACCCATACCTTTCCCATGATGCTCACTGACATTCGAATCACGCGCCTGCGCGTGAGGTCGTAATTGCCCCGAAACTCATAATTTTCCGAATCATTTGTTCAAATAACTTTCTTATGAAATCTGAAAAAAATCTGAAACTTATACATGTTCTCAAGAAAGATTTGATTTATCACCCACTAGTTTTTCCTCAATAGTACACTATTTCTTTGGGTGTCATGGAAATTTCCCTAATTGAGAGTGGGGTAACCTTGGATAGGTTACAGCTGAAGGGGTTACAAAAACATCCAAATTTCATTATTTTTTTTCTTGAAACTGAGACCTGAAGAAAATGTGCAAAAATTCTCAATGATACATCATACTTAGAAATTTCTCCCATGAATTTTCCAATTTTTTTTCATTATTTTGACTTTTCAACCGAAACACCTTAATAATTAAATCAGGGATTCGAAGGGAGATACGCAACATCATAAAACCCGCATATTCACCCGCTATTCTGAAAAAAAAATCATCTGGATTCAAGGAAAGTAGAAAACAAACGCAATTAATGAATAATCTGGAATCCATATATTTCCTCAAAATTTATCCGAAAGCCCATAATATCTTCCTTCTCCTCATGTTACTCTCCATTACTCCGGTATCTCTAACCCATCCTCATCATCACAACTAAATTTGATAATTCATTTCTACTCATCTCAACCGTCTCAACAATAATCTCCCACCAATTACTGTTCGTACATTATTCCTCATCCTATATCTTTAAACTGTCAAGCATTGTTTTCGTCATTCGTGAATGAGTCGTAAGCAAAAATAATACAATTCGTGTTTGTTCTATTAAAAATGAATCATTTACAATGACTCAAAGTATGCAGTCCAATTTGTCAAGTAAAATTGTAAGAAGCATTTTACTCTAATCATCAGATTTTACGTTTCACATCAGATATCCACTGCCTGAAAACACCTGAATTTTCCTCATTTCCTTTCTCTCTTCCCAGTTACACAATTCGCGAAGGAAAAAATTCACTCTCTCTTTTTCACGATTATCTCCTTTCCATTAATTAAATGATGATTATACCTTCTATGCATTCACATTTGTATTTTTGCAACAGTTTACGCAATTTGCAGGCGAACAGAATCACAATACTAGCAACTGTTTCAGCTCTACTCTTCACTACCAACATATTCCATGATTCCTGGTATGTATTGTTTGCACAACAATTTCACGTACCCTTCACAGAGGAATAAACAATTTATTTATTGTACGTGCACAGTCTCGAAGTCCACAAGACACTCCAGGCCCCCTCGCACCTCCCATTTTAATACTTCTATTGTTTTTATTCTCCTCCCCTTCACTTCAGCAAATTATTTCCATTTTTTTCTTCTCCACTCACGATTTTGCGAGCATGTCCTCCATTAACACTATCGACCCAAGTCACTGGTTTTTTAAAAAATAAATATAAAGCTTTCACATTTTCAAATGATTTATAATCAGAAAAAGGGGATGTCACATTTATAAGTAATACCTTTATCAGAAATGTTGGGTGAATTCAAACAAGTCATTTATACAATCAATTTTTTTTCTTCTGTTCGCTGCACATATTTCTGTCCTCTACTATGATTATTTATCCGCTTTGAGCGAATAAATAATCGAACATCCCTAAATCATTTCGTCAATTATTTTCCCCTCTTTTTTTGTTTCTATAATCATGCTCTTTACGCTAATCGTCACAAAAATAGATGTCACTTGCTTATATATAATTTGTTTAATTTACTCTCCTCGTTTACCATTTTTCCTTCACTTATTTCTTCCTCTACAAAATCATATAATAAACATAATTAACGATTTGCCTGCGAAACATTGAAATTTTATAATACATATTTTTTTTTTACTTTTTCGTTTGGATTTTTTTACTGTCCTATCCTGAGGTATTTTTCAGCATTCAGGATTGAGGGTGTAGATCAATCGACTTTATTCATTTCTCTAGTGATTTTTGGGAGAGGGGGAAGGGAGCAAGATACTAGGAATAATTATCACTGAGACCTAAGGGAAATGAGGCGCCTTAGGGCGCCCCAATTTTGTTCTTCGCAATAATAAACGCTAAATGTTATTATTCAATCGAATATATCATATATTCATCCAAATACACACACACATATATACGTGTATATACGGGTATAAATATATATAATATATACACATACATATGCGTATCTACAAATTAGAATTGTGTTTTTCCATTATTATTATTTTTTTTTTCATTCATTTTGTTCTGCTCTGGGCTGTACGTGACGAAGGAAAAAAATATTATTTGTTTCATAGTTTATTTCTTGCTCATAACGGCGTCATCATCTCTTATTATTTTCTTCAAATAGAAAATAGACGCTCTATTGAATGTTCTTGTAATTCTTTCGTTAAAATGGCAAAAGGAGATGGTGAAGATATTCACGATTATGTTTTTGCGAATATCTTTGGAGAAGTGGGTTCAAAACGAAATATTTGTCTTATAAAATATCATGAACCTCTTCACAATAAAAGTCCAAGAATTTTTCAGGCAGATTATTATTGAAAATATCTGAAAATCTAGGAGATTTAGCGAAAAATGACAGAAGGCATTTTATCTAGCCCCTGAAATTTCCTACAAAAACAATGTCTTGATATTTTTTCGTAAACCTCTTCCCTCCAGAGTTATCTGCAAAATAAGTTGAATAGCTTTTCAATTTCATCCCTTTCACCAATTAATCGAAGAACTGTAGAGTTTGTTGATAATTCTTCACTTCAGATGTGACAAATTTTACGATTTCTATGAAGTAGTCGGAAATAAGCAGATTTGACAAGCTATTAAGCGTAATTATATTGGGAAATCAAAGTATTCAGCTAATTAGCGTTACTCCAGTGACAAGCAATTTCTAATTGGATGATGAACTACAGTGTTTTGATGGTTATCAATCAGTAATCAACAGCTAACTTTCTATCACCTAAAAACATTTAAATGCCATTAAGATTATCTTGCCTGTGGATGCCAAATAGCTCGGGGTTTATTCAAAAACTGTCAATCACCACAAAAAAATTCTCACTCATTTCTCGCATTTTTTCCTCTCTCTTTTTGTGATTAAAATCTGTTGATCTGCATCATGGTTTTCATCAGATAAAGCTAATTGTGAGTATGAAACTACATTTCCCAATATAAATACGTGATATATGTTTTCTATACATTTACATAATCATTTTTTCTTTCATTTTCACGAATGGCCGTTTTTGAAAATTAATGAATGATTAATGAAAAATGCTACAATTTATACGAACAAAAATATCATTATAATCTTTAGAAAATTAATTCTAGAATTCAACAATCATGAGAACTAAAAGAACTCGATTCATGAGTGATTGAGTGTTGATAAATTTTTTTTTCATTCAATATAAAACAATGAATTTTACCGCAAGATTTTGATTAATTAAAAGTAACAACTTTTTGTCATAATCTGAATAAATGGGCCATTGAGGGTTTATCTGGGGGAATTTTTAAGGAACTCATCGCAGTTCCAAGTCAGACGAATCATCCACTCACGAAATAAACGAAAAATCATATTTTTTATGGTACAAATATTACCTGGCATTTTATAATGAATAAAAAAAATGATTGACAGCGGAAAAAAAGAATTGAAAAGAATTACTATCGGTTACAATTGATCATGAAAAAAGACCTATTATTAATAAATTCCTACATTTACTTTATCACGGCCATTTAAAGACTTTTTCTCATTAATTAACATCTAAAAAAAAGAGGGGGGGGGGAGAANGGGGGGGGGGAAATAAAGTAAACAATTCTAGCAAAAGAAAGGAAAAAAAACATATTTTCTCTCTGACAAATGTCCACCATTAAATTGTAAATTGATTGTGAAATCGTAGCTCATCGTTCGCATCGGTGCAGAGATCGAGCGGACGATTCGTCTGACGATTACCAAATTGTAATCATAATTGTAATCATAACAATGTCCTACTTTTTGCATCATATTTGTTTTTTTAATGAGAAAATGTGCAGCCTAGTGGGAGTTATTCAATGATCGTCCGCGTCGTGAACGCGCTGTCGTTTTTGCTGCTGCTGTTGATGCTCTGGGGGCTCGGGACTCTCGACAATTGCAAGCGGTGCTGGGGAGCCTGGAGAACTGTCTGGCTCCTCGTGGGCACGCTTTGTCGCCCCAACGCCTGCGTCAGGGCCAATGAATGTTCCACTGGAAAAATAAATGTTGTTAGAATTTTTTTGTTAAAGGCTTTTTAGAATGGAGAAATTCAATTGAGATAAAATCTACAATTTTTAAACAGTAGACTCTTGGTTTTTTCTGTTGATCACGTATTCTATTGGAATTCTCAAGAAACTCTATTGGAATTCTATGAAAAATCTAGGGAATTCTCGTTAAAATTCTACTTGTTTTTTGCACTGATTCTATGAGATATTTGATAGGAAAAAGTCAATAGATTTCGATTTTTCTATACGAATATTACCTTGGAATTTTTTCTATAAGAATACTTGAGCGTGAATTTTCCAAGTTTTTTTTTTACTCGGATTCTGCAATGCAAAACAAAACAAAATATAGCGGAAAAAACTTGGAAAATCCGTGCCCAATAGTTTTAATAGAAAAAATCTCAAGAGAAAAATTCAAACAGAAAAATCTAAATCTATTGACTCTTTTCTGTCAAAAATCTAATAGAATTTGCGCAAAAAACAAATAGAATTTTAACGAGAATTTCAATAGAATTTTACAGTGAATTCGCTAAAGTTTTCTATTGATTTTTTTCACACGTGATATGAAGGATCACTTAGGGAATTCATCGATTGATATGATGTTTAAATAATCGATATCGATATCGATCTGGGAAATAAAGGGGTAGAATAACTTTTTCAAAGTCCATGACGTTCTCAGGGATATTTCCATAATTAAAGTTATATTTGTAGTGATGTTATTGGGTCAATTGAAAGAAATGACTGCAATTTAATTCAAGAGTAACTGATCAACAGATGAGAAGAGCGACCCAATTCTGAAAGTTTCTCAATTGCTGAACATTAAAAAAAGGTTCTTTACATTCAATGCAGATTCAAACCAATTGAAAGTAGAAATTACCCAAAATATTCGTAAACTTTTCAGTAAAGATTAAATTTTTTTCTATCAACTTGGTTAATTTGTCACGTGGAACACATAGTTTTTCGGCAGAGCTATTTTTTCTCCCAATGTATGAAGAATTCTTGTTAAAAATGAAATTAGCATTTAAGCAAAATTGAACATACATGTACATATGCTGTAAAATGATATACTTATTCTGTATTCTTTTTTCCTTTTTCTCTTAACTATTCTTTGCTGTGCTTATAACCCCATAGAGGGGTTGAGAAAGCGTAAAATAAAAAAAAAATGGATGGGGAAGCCACATAATATTTACCTGTAATTATATGTTGTTTGTACAATAACTGGAGCTGGACTGTACTGGCCAGCTGGTGATAACGATTGCTCTTCTATTACATTTCCAGGCACCAAATATTTTTCTGAAAACGATTAACAATTAAGGCCCGGCCCCATTATCTGCCGAACGTTATCTACATTAATTTTTTGTTCAATTTTTATCTGGAAATTTCAACTCGATGCCCTATCACTCAGGGTACTCAATCACCTGAAAATTCTGAATTTAGATTTTAAAAATTTTTTAAAAAATTCCGAACATTTTCAAAGAGCGTTTTTAATAAATATTGAGGAATGATTTCAGTTGAACAGATATGAATAATGCATACTTACCGTGGCCAATACCGGCCTGCCAGTCGCCACTGTGGGGGAGACAAGAGGAAATAATAAATCTTTTGGCACCCTCGTGACTCTCATTCTAACCCTCATTATCTCCCTCGTGACCCTTATTTTGACCCTTTATTTCAAGCACCAAATTTTCTTTACCAAAAGTCGATGTGGATTTTACAATATAGAGAGATATTGAGACCCTTATTTTGACCCTTGTGACCCTGAGTTTCTGCCCCCTATGACCCTTCTTCAGACCCTTAATCTGACCTTTCTGATTCTTAATCTGACCCTTGTGACCCTCATTTGGATCCTTAATTTGACCCTCATTATAACCCTCCTGACCCTTATTTTAACCTTGGTGACCCTTTTTTTACCCCCCCGTCCCTTATTTGACCCTTACTCCGACCCTTGTGACCCTTAATCTGACCCTTGTGACCCTTAATTTCGAGTAACAAATTTTTATCACCAGAAGTCGATTTAGATTTTCATAATATAGAGATTGACATCTCCTCTATTGAACTAATTCCTCAATACCAATTAAAAAAGTTCAGATTTTTAAAAATGTTCAGATTTTTTTTTACTTTTTTTTCAATCCAAATTCATGATTTTCGGGGGTCTCTGACGGGGCATCGAGATGAAATTTCAAGATGAAAATCGAACACAAAATCAATCTAGAAAAAGTTCGGCAGATAATGGAGCTGGACCTTAAGTTCAATAAAGAATAGAATATTTACATGTTGTGAGTATTGTGGATTGCACATATGCTCGTAAATTTATGAATTATCAATCGATAATTAATTCTGTTCATAATGTTATCCCCTCCCATCGAGCTGCACTAAACTACTCACATAATTCATCATCCCTCTTACAATAAAAGGACTGAAACACGTCACGCGAGAAAAAAAAATAGTAAAAAGAGTTCAACCGAAATAACAGAGATTAAATCAAAGTCGCGGAGCTGTGCTGTTCATATCGCAGACATTTTAACATGTCGACCGAACATTAATCTCTTTACAGCTCACTCTCAATCGTTTTTTCGTTCGCGTACGACACTAAATGTAATTAACTTGCAGCTGCATTACTTATATTGTAATGGCCTTTCTCACGAAATGTGTAAAATGAAATTCAGAAAAATGTAAAATAAACAGACGCGGCAGAGACTAGATTACGAGAACCACGAAACAATTGATTGATTTAACGGGTTTACGAATGAAATGTAGAGTGATTTGAGTGAAGAAGATAATTCCACAATTTCTGCAGTTTATCTCGTAAAGTTGGTGGGTTTCGGTGAAAATGTGACTTTCCAGCAGAGAATGTTGTGGTCTACAAACAAAAGTCTCCTTCAAGACAATTTTGTTTGATAGTTTGTCAACTTGAGGAATAAAGGAGCTAGCGAGATAAAATTTTGTATGATCCTGGCTCTTATAATACTAAAGGTTGCTATTTTGGATAGACGCAACCGACCGAGCAGTTTCGGAGATATTTAACCTTTTGTATAAATGTTTCTCATTAAAAGTTTAATATTTTCTCATTAAAAGTTGAATATTTTCAACTTTTAATGAGAAAGATTTATATAAATATTGTAGACACCCTGTGGCATATCGTTACGGTTCAATGTCTGTCACGAGGACAGGGAATTACTACGCATCCACTCGGAAGCTTACTACCAATGGAATTAGTAGAAATAAAGAAAGGCGACTAATGACGCACGAAGTAACGAAAGCTTACTACCAGGGATGGCCATATTCATAAATCAGAACTACCGTTAAATTTTGAAGCCGTTAATTAGTTAACATCACTCTTAAATTTCTAATTTTTCAAGTAATGATCAATTTCAATATTAAAATTCTGAATTATTTCATTAATCAATAATTTAGATACGAAGATTGACGATTATTTCGTTAATCGAAAATCCCTTTTACAAGATTAAAATTATTTATTCAATGGAAAATAAACGGTTCCATATCAAATATTTAATTCCTCATCAACCGGAAATTTAAACTATTAATATTATAATATTCTTTAATTTTGATGAGAATATTTAAACCTTTATCAATCAAAATCGGAAACCCTTTTAATATTGAAGAAATGTAATATTGATGGCTATCCTTGCTTACTACCAGAGGTAGCCATGTTCGTAAATCATAACTACCGTTAAATTTTGAAGCCGTCAATTAGCTAACATCACTCTTAAATTTCTAATTATTCACGTGATCATCAATTTAAATATTCAAATTCTGAATTATTTCATTAATCAATAATCTATTTAGGAAGATTGACGATTATTTCGTTAATCGAAAATCCCTTTTACAAAATTAGAATTATTTACTTAATGGGAAACTTACAGTGCCATATTATCAAATATTTAATTCATCATCAATCGAAAATTTAAATTATTAATACTATACTATTTTCAAATTTTGATGAGTATATTCAAACCTTGATCAATCTAAATCGGAATATTGATGGCCATCCCTGCTTATTACCAATGCAATTGGTAGAAATAAATAAAAGAAATAGACTACACTGAGAGAACAACAAAAACGTTGTCAAACAAGTCTTGTTTGGGCCAACAAAATCGCTAGTTGAAAGTTGCCAAAGAAGAATTTGTTTGGTTCGAATTTGAAAGTTTCAAACAATAATTGTTCTGCTTTCGACAGCAACGAAATATTTGGCTCAAGAGGCGGATAATTCACACCAGACGGTGCCTTTTCAGGATGAAAATATCTCATATAGAGGAAAATTTATCACCAAATGACATTTCTTGCGTGTACAGAGAATGCAATTTTTTTTGAACTACTCAATCTATTTTTGCGATAAAAATTTTTCATTCCGGCGCACTCTCTGCATGTTTGACACAAAAAAAAATCCTTTTCTGATAATTTTCAAAAAACTATTTTCTTGTCACAAGTAAGACTTGTTTGAGAACTTTGTCGTTTTTCTCTCAGTGTACTGATGCAAAAACTAAAGGTCACATGCCTTCTCTCGAATAGGCTCGAACCCCTACTTGTTTTATCTTCGTAAATGTTTACCTTCTCGTGGAGTATCGTTGTTCACGCCATTTGTAACGACAGCAACCTGCTGAACGAGACGACCTTTGTGAGTTGGCGGTGCTGGAGAAACGTAGGGATGCCCTGGTGAGCCAGGTGCTGACTGACTCGACAATTGTCCAGCTGGTGATGGTACAGAACTATCAGGATACGATTCTGGCCCTGGTGAGCCTTCTCTGCTCAGACACTCAGGGGTCATTATACCACTCATGCCCACGTGGGAGGGTGATGCTGGAGCACTCCTAAAAGTCAATTATAATTTCTCCATTTAAATGAATACAATAATTGTTTCTTGAAATTCATGTGATGTCAGAAGCGCGTAAAAAAAATTAAAACAGAAATAGGGGCTTGATAGGGGTCAGAGCTTTTTGTTAGTTCGGAGTACTGAGAAAAATTATCATTCTCCTCAATACTCCGAATAATTAAAAAAAAGTTAATAGACAAAAATTAATTAAACAAAAAATTGTTGATGAAAAAGTTTTTTTTTGCTTGAAGTGCCTCGAACAGTCTTTTTTCGATTGTTTCATTTTGCCCCGCTGCCTCACTCTCCCCTAGGAAAAATTCGTTTTTTCGCATTTGAAATCAATATCAAAGAGAAGGTCGCTAGGGGCACGAATTAATATTATTACATTTCTTGTATGCACAGAGAATACATTTTTTTTGAAAAAAGTAAATCTATTTTTGCAGTAGAAATGTTCAATCTCGGCGCAACTGTGCATGTTTGGCCCAAAAAAATCTTTTTGAGATAATTTTTAACAAAAAATTAATTATGTATCTAATTTAATACAACATAATTAATACATAATTTAATTAAACATAATTAACATAATTTAATTTAAATGTATTTAAATGTATTTAAATGTAATTAAATTATGTTAAATTTAAATTAATTTAAATTTGATTTTTTTCTCAATATTTTGGGAAAACTTATCAAAAAAAGATTTGTTTGGTACAAGTAAGACTTGTTTGAAAACTCGGCTATTTTTCTCTCAGTGTAATCTTCCCTCTAACCTCGAGAAATTCATTTTCTCATAAGCCTACGTTACTTTGCCGCTTGTAAATTATTATCAATAATGCAAGACCACCAATTGAGCACTAATTCAACCAGAATATTTTTATTCACATCAACTTCCCTTCAGAATTGATTTCCTCTTATCTTCAAAATTTAAGTTACGTTTATACTTCTTTAATCTGCGAAACATCTCGGAACCTATTGAATTCATGGAAAAATCTCGTGACCATCTCATTACCGAGATAATAACGATGTCATTCGCATAGACTCATTGAAACGACTTTAGACCGTGAAAAACTGCAATTCATCTGATTTTGAAGTAAAATACTAGTTGCCAAAGTGTTTGCGGAATAGTTTTTTTACGAGAGTGAATTTCCACTCGGTTTAAAGTTCAAAATATTAGAATGGAATATTTGCACCAGTGATAGCCTTGACCAATTTTCACGACCTGAGTGATGGAAAAGTTCAAAAATAGTATGTATGAATTGTTTCTCGGTGTATTCATTGGCGACGAAAACACTCAAATGCAACAATTGCCTCTCATGCATGACAAAAGTACCATTTAGATCAAATATATATGTGCACTTCCACTTTCATGTTATTTCTCCTTACGCGAATAAAGGAATGATTATTGGACAATTTAGGAAAAATCCAGGAGAAAGAATGCAAACGCGGACAAACCTGGATGAGAGTCCAAAGGGAGCCCTGAAGCAGGGTACTCCCCTCTGCCTCCGCCTTCTGAAGGCCTGTTCAATGAGTTTCGCCTCAGACTGTGGATCTATCCTCCAGAACGAGCCCTTTCCCGGCTCCTCCTGGCTCCTGGGTACCTTGATGAAGTACCGATTCAACGACAAATTGTGTCGTATTGAATTCTGCCACCCTTTATCAGCAGTGCGATAATAAGGATAATTCTTAGTGATGTACGAGTAAATGCCAGACAGCGTCAGCTGTTTATCTTGGGCCGATGCAATAGCTTGTACAATTAATTGAGCATATGAGTATGGTGGCTTCGAATCGTCCTTCGGTGGACTGTAGTGTGATGATGTGCCATTAGCCCCCTGACCAGAATTATTACGATAGCGTGAGTCAGGACCTGGCTCTGGGCTCATCTGTTTACTTGTACTTTGTCCAGCTTCTTGATGTCTGTCACCAGAGTTTGGCTCATTGGCAACAGCTGCTGCATAGGCAGCCACCATTTGCAAATCAGCTGATATATTACGTCTACTCTGGCCAGCTCTTGGACTTGCTGGACAGGAATTAGCAGCGCTTATTGTACCTGTTGGCGATGGAAATGGACTGCTGTAACCAGTGTCTGGTATGTTAATGCGCAGTGGTGGTAATGGTGCACGTTGCTTTGGTGGTGATGCCATACGCACGTTCGTCTGCTCTTGCTCATCAACCAGAGATTGAAATACCAGGCGTATGTTTGTACTTGGAAATCTGAATGTACATCTGCAAAAATTGAGAGATTATTTTTTAGATTGAGGGAACATGGGTAATTGCAAGATAATAGCATCACTCTCACAGATTTTTATCCGTTATCTGTAGGTTTTTGCGGGGGTGGGAATTATCCAGATATTCATTGGGTAGTAATCGAATTTATTATTGGGGTCATCGCAGGAGTATCATTTCCGTTGATTCATTCACTCGTTATTCGGGAATTCACATCAAGATGTGGATTATTAACTGAAATGTGTGTGGGATTTTTTATTGGAATAGCTAATTTTTTATTGGGGTCAACTCAGCAGGAAAATTTAACTATTTGTGAGATTATCACTAGCTACGAGGAATTATCACTCTTTTTACGGAGGTACTTAAATATTTTCTATTAAAATCCTTCATTATGGAATTTAAAAAAAACATCAACATAATTCGCTTCTGAAACGATTTCCAAAATTCTTTTGTGTGAGATTTTTTTTTTAACAGGGGTAATTCCCAAATGAATAGATCATTTTTATCATTTTCATTTATACATCAATTTTCTGTGAGTTCATGTGGATTATCAACAGATTGAACAATGTGGGCTATTTTTAATTGCAACACCAAATTGATTATTGGGGTCAACTCAGTGGTGAAATGAAGCGATTTGTGTGATTATCGAATTATCTTGATAATGACTGATTTTATGAGAAACTATCAGAATACCTTTCTTAAAGACGAAGAAATTTTCTGTAAAAAAGTCTCCGGACATTTTATCATAAAACCCTTCATGCTCGACTGAACGTGCATCCACAAAATTCAGTCAGGAATCGATTTCTAGATTTTTTGTTATAAAAAAACAGGTAATTCAAAGATGAATCGATCATTCCTATAATTTCCATTCATTCATTAATTACTTTTGAATCCACATCTAGATGTGGCATATCAACAGATTAAATGATCTGTGTTATTTTTAATTGCCAGACCAAATTGGTTATTGAGGTTAACTCAGTGGAGAAATAAAGCAGATGACTTTTATTTAAGCTTAAGAAATTTCCTAAAAAAAATTCCTAGACGTTTCATTCTAAAACCCTTCGTTCTCGAGCAAAAAACGTCAGGAATTTTTTATTTAAAAAAAAGTAACTCATAAATGAATAGATCATTCTTATCCTTTCCATTTATTCATTAATTCCTTGATAATCCACATCTAGATGTGGATTATCAACAGATAAATCAAATTGATTATTGGTATCAACTCAGTGGGAAAATTAAGCAATTTGTGATTATCGAATTAGCTCGACAGTGACTATTTTATGAAAAATTATCAGATCTTCTTTCAAGATCAAGAAATTTCCTAGAGAAAAGTCTTTCGACATTTCATCCTAAAACCCTTCATTCCCGAGCAAAAAAACGTCAACACAATTTGGTCTGGAATGGATTCCAGAATTTTTTTTTATGAAAAAACAGGTAATTCCAAGATCAACAGATAATTCTTGTCTCTTCCATTCATGCATTAATTGTTAATCCACATCTAGATGTGTATTATCAACAAATTAAATGATCTTTGTTATTTTTAATTGCAATATCAAATTGATTATTGGTGTCAACTCAATAGAAAAATGAAGCAATTCATATGATAATCGAATTATCACATAAATTTTAAAAAATTATCATCCAAATTTTACGAAAAATTAATCGACATTTTTTCAAGATCAAAAATTTTCCTCGAAAAAGGTCTCCAAAAATTTCCCCGAAAGCCCGCAACTCCAGCTCTAAAACCGTCGTCAATCCCCTGCCGCCTCGATTCCCAAAAATCACCGGCAAGACATTGATTACCACCAGACATTTAATCGTTATCAGAAGCCATCGATTACGTAGATATTGATTAACCAATTTTAAAAGTGTCCCAACGACCAATAAACCCATAAGAACCCCCACCCTTAATTCTCAAACTTGGACTCAGCTCTCCCAGCCAGAATTATCATCTCCATTCATGTCTACAAGCCCACCGTGCAACATTTCCACAGCGAGCTCACCGCTTCTGTTTACATCACAGAGTCAACAGCCCAGCAGAGGGGGGAAAAAACTAATGAAGATAAATATAAACATGGCAGACAACACCAATACCAATATTTCCCTGCGAACTCTCCACCATCAATCAAAAATCGAGTTTGAAATTGCTTCAGAATAATCCCCATTACATCTTATGACGTAATTCCTCGGTGATGTTTTGGCAATGCAGCAGTGGCTCTCATTGTCAATCATTAATAATTGTTTATCGGAGTAGGGATGTCCACAGGCAAATGGAGCATTTGTTTACACTCGATGATTAATAATAGATCAACGTCACGAGTATTGGCAGACGAGCGATCTCATCATCAAGCCAAACATTGATTTTAAAAAATACAATCAATAATAAATGAGCCACTGGTACTCACGTCTTGGGGAGCTGAAAAGCCGGTGCTCCTTTTCGCTGAAAGACCCCATCAACGAAAACTCCATTTTTGCCATTGCAAGTCATGTAGAAGTACGGATGATCGTAAAATACTTCCAAATGTCGTCGTGATATAAAACTCGAGTGTCCCATATTAACATCAACCTCACCCTTACTACTATTACGTCCAATTGTTATTCTCCTCTGTCTAACCATATATTCAAACTCACGTCCCTCTAGTCTAGCTATTGGTGCACCCTTCGACTCGGGATTCCATTGCATTTTAGCTGGACTTGCTGGTGCTGATTTAAGGGCAAGTAGCGCCCACGCGTCACTCTCCTGTGTACGTGAATACGTTGATGACATCTTGATGAATTTATATTGTAAAACCACCCAGATTTCTGCCTAATTGTCGTGAAAAAGGCTGCTGAACAGGGGAAAATCTTCTCGAAGGGAACTCAACTCTTTTTCTCGTTTTTTTATCTCCTCAATTCACCTCTCGATCTCTCTCTCACTCTCATCCACTCACTTATGTATTTGTTTTGTTTATTTTTAACATCAGATCAATTGTTCATGTGCCTTAACCCCTCCCTCGCAGGCGGAATAATGTTTAATGTGCACGCGTTCACGCACACAGTCGCAAACAGCGGGGAAAATAAGAGGAAAAAATAACAAAAATGAGGAAAAAAAAGTGCGAGATACCGACTCTCTTGGCCACACTTTATTTCTTTCACGTAATATGGCCGGCCCACCCGATTTATTCAGCCTCTTCACTGATTGTTATTGTAACTCATTGATACAACTCCGAGGTTATTTAGAATTCACTGATTATGATGCACTCGTTACCTTGTATTTACGATTTATATTTCACGTATTACACGGGATCTGTGGATCATCAAAACTCTATTGCCTTCCACCACTTCCTTCACCCCTCTGCGCCGTCTTGTTTGATATCTCTTTTGCTCTTTAGAACGTCGTTACTCTCTCTCAGTCACGCACACACTCACTCGCGCAATATTACACGTACTTTCTCACTCCCACTCTTGTTCGAACCGCTCAATCCCCCGGTTTGATGTGTATTTTCGATTTTTTCAGTGGTGAGGGGTGACTGCTCTACACCGGCTGTTTTTTTTTGCAATTGTGGATTTTTTGGAAACACACACACGCACGATTGCAGGCGGAGGAGATGGGATTTTTGGCCTTTGTTTACCCACAATAAACCGAAACGTGGGTGGCCACCACGTGACACGAGACACTGGGTAAAGCGGTATTTATGACGTATTTGAATTGGTTTTTGGAGTTTTTGGGGGTGGTTTTAGTTGAATGTTTTCGGTGGACTTGTTTGACACCAGTTGACGAATTTTTCCATTATTTTTTGGGGTAAATTGACGATTCAGGCTGACGCCAGTCCCTCGTGTTTTAATGCAACTGTTGCCATCTTCGTTTCGTGTCGATGAGATTGGAAAGAAACCGGATGTCGGGGGGACGCCATTGGTGAGTCTGTTTTTGTGGGTTGGCAGCACCGCGAAGTTTGAAATCGTGGCATTTTGCAGCACGAAAGGATTTAAAATGAGTGGGGACGGATTTTTATTGAGTTTTGCGCGAATTTTGGGGAGTTTTTTGGGAGTTTTTGGACGATTGGGCAGTTGGGGGGACGGGCGGGGGGAATGACGAGGGGAATCGATTGAGTTCGTTATTGAACAAACATGGGTGACAAATGTAAACACTTCGGTTGCGTAACAACTGGTGCAGAGATGCGGGATTAGTTATGAGGTTTTTGAATATTTATTGGAGAATTATTCGGCGGTTTCTTGCGGCGAGGGGAATGGCGGAGGGGTTTTTTGGGGGATAAGGGGTATCTTGGGGGAAGCGGAAGCGGAAGTGAGGAAAGTTCACTTCCGGTGGTGGGGATATTTGAGTTGTATGTGAAGTACGAAGTATGAAGTTCAGTACTCGGTGGGAGATTGCACGTATGAAAATATTTAATTTTAAGTTTGATCGCACGTGTGAAAATATTTTATTATAACAATCTAGCACTTTCTTTGACAAATTTTATTGAACGTCTATTGGAACTTCATAGAGATTATAGTGGAGTTCTATTAGAAGTAAATTAGGAAATTGGATTTTTTCAGGGAGATTTTATTTAAGATTGCGCATTCTTACCGCGTCATTTTGTTGAGAGATATTTGGTGGAAAAAAATAGATCTGATTTTTTTAAATTCAATTTTTGGTATTAATTTACCAAGTTTTTGCTGCTGTATTTTCAATTGTTTCTGATAAAAAAACTTCTGAAAAAGAATTACAATAGACTGAATGATATTTCAAAATAAATTTTTGTCAATTCTTTTCTATCAACGAATATCTGTTCAAAAAATTACAGGAAAATTGTAGAATTTTTAATAGACTGGTACGAAAAACAAGGAGAATTTTTTCATGATAAAAAAGAAACAGGTAAATAGTTCTGATGTTTCTTTTATATTAATTCTTGGCATAAAATTTCCAAGTTTTTTCCGCTGTATTTTGAGTTGTTTCTCATAATACAATTTTTTAAAAATCCCAACAAACAAATCAGCTTCTGGATTTTTTTCTATAAACAAATATCTATTTGGAAACTCCTGAGAAAGTTGCATAATTTTCAATAGAATTACCAAAAATAAACAGAATTTTTTTATGGAGGTATATTTTTTATATTATTTTTTTTTCATACGTGTGTTGCTGTCGTTGTTGTATTCAAAATCTTATTTCGAATTATTCTGACTTGGATGAAATTCGACAAATTTTATTATTTGAATTGTAAAAGTTCATCGTTGTTCAATTTTTTTTTCATTAATAAAATCTGAAGTTAGTTTGTAGAAATTATCAGGGCTTAATTTTCTTTTGGAATTTCCTCTTTGCGAATTTTATTTTTAATCCTACTTTTTCATTGAAAATACACTCCAAAGAAATATCCACACTAAATAGAACTCAATCAAATGAACAATTAATTAGTTGAAAAATCAATTTCAATTTTATAATAAATATTAATAAATATTAATTATTTAATGATTTAATAATTCGAAAAAAACCAATTATTCAATAATTTCTGACTCATTTATTCGTGACATGATTAATTAATTAATTAATTAATTAATCAGTTTGTTGAAATTAAATTGTTGATATAATTATTTAAATTTAAAAAAATCAGTCATCAAGTTGCGTAAGACAAGCAACACCTCTATTGATCCAATGAGACTCTTGCATTCTCGTTGGAATCAGTATATACATCACAAAATTGGATGAGTGACCTGTGGTAGCTAGAACTCCTCGTCTCGCGCTGGTTTTGTACACCGGACAGGCATAACTCGGTGGCGGTCTGAATTTCGATTTTTCGCCCGGCTTCAGCCACAGCACTGGCAGGATGTCGAATATTATTTTCGGTTTGGATTCATCTAGCTCATTGACTTGTTTATTCCAACGTGCACCTTCTAAAAACAGTCCCTAGAAAAATAATGTAGGAAAATCTAGAAACCGATTTTTTTCAGACAAAAAGTCCAATTCTAAACGAATGAAGACATGATGAAGGAAAATATGATTGACGATCTGTTTTCTCGAGAGAAATGAAAATTCTGTAGCGAAGCAGTAAAAAGCTTCAAGTGGATTCTGATAATTGGCCAGTTTTCAATGAATATCTCGAAATCTAAGGGACATAGCAGAATTTTTGTCAAAATCTTTTTTGTAGTCCTCAATTAGCTCTAGAAAAAAACTTATTACGAAAATTTCGTTATCTTCTTTAAATTCGGAGATATTTCTCGAAAACTTAGCTAAGAGCCAAGTCGACTTAAACGGTTTTACTGCTTCACTACTGAATTAATATAGAGTGCTCTAAACAAATTTATAGATAAACCGATTCGCTAGAAAATTCCCGTAGACTTCTATTAGCTTTTTTTTCAATAGAAATGTTCAATGAAAAATTTTCTATAGAGAAAATAACATTAGATTTTTCTTTACAACTTATTCCATTGAGATAATTTCTGTAGAAATCCAAGTTTTTTTGTTTGATTTTTTCAAGAGGATACGTCGGTGAAATTTAAAAGTCTTCACTAGGCCTTAGGACCCATTGAACAGTTTGTGATATATGACGGAATATGGGAATAACTAGGGAAAATTGCGGACCCGATCGATTTTGTCCCGTACAATCACGAAAAACTTCATTTTTTCCTGTTTTCACCTTTAAAATGCTCGTTACACTCCAAAGAATAAAATAACGCATCCGTTTTACTTTATTCGCAATAGATCATGAATAAATGAATTTTGAATTTCATAAATTTTTCGCGTCTCTTGAGTAGAATAGAATCAGGGCAAAAACAAGTAGAATTTTTCGAACCCCATAGAATTCCTATAAAATTCCAATAGAATTTTATAGCGAATTCGCTAGGTTTTCTATTCAAATTTTTCATACGTGATTTTTCTTCATTTTTAATCAAGAAAATCAAACAAAAAAACTTAGAAAATTTGGGTGTAGGAAATTCTATACAAAAAATATCTCCATAGAATTCCAATAGAATTTTCTAGCAAATTCGCTAGGTTTTCTATTGAATTGTTTCATGCGCTATAGTGTGCATGAGCTGCCGTGCTTTACTTATGGCACACTACACACTGACGGCCCCCCACTTCTCTCACACGTAGACGATCGTAGACGTTGGTCGTTCAATGGGTCATCCATTTAAAGTCTTGATCAGATTTCGCAATATACTCAAAACCAAGCCAGAGCGATGTAAAATAATGATAACAAAGAATGGGTGCTGGGCGTCAAAAAAAGAGCGCCATTCAAGTCCCCGATTCAAAAACTTTCTTACATGAGTAAAAACCCCAGAACTTGCTGCCTCCCCCACCTCCTCCACGTCCCCCATCACCTCGAACTCAAAGTCCAGATGATCGATCGGGATCTTATGCAGCCTGGCATAATTCTGCATAACTCCCGTCAAGAACGATTGCGTGAAGAAGAACCCAGACAGCCAGTAAACGTTCGGTGCATCGTGATCAATCCAATCTTGGAAGAACTTGATCCTCATCATCAGATCGCTCACATAACTCCCCAGTGGCTTTAAGGAGGGGTACGACTTCTTGTCCCAGGCCCCAGGCACCTTTCCAACGCTCATGCTCAAGAACACCTCCTCCAGCTCCGCGGACATCACCACCTGTCCCTTGATCGCCTTCTGGACATTCTTCAACGATCCCTTGATGACTGCAGTCAACCTATTGAACCTTATCAACTCTTGCCTCAAGACTGTATTCATGCTGTTCATGTACAGCACAGGATACTTCTGAGAGACTTCTTCAATGTTAAACTGCTCCGGCATTTTGGTCAGAATATCACTCGCCAGAAGCGAGACCATGGCATCAGCGTCTCCCTCGGCCCCACCGACGCTTATCTGCGTCTGGGTGAGAAGAACTCCCCCCAATAGCTGCATTGATTCATTATTATCCTTCGTGATATCAGCATTGTCATGAAGCCCAAAGACCTCCGGCCATACACTGATCGGCAGAGTCTTGATATACTCCAAACACCCTTCATAATCTGTGTCCGTCGGAATCTTGAACTTTCCACTCGGCGAAAAAGTGTAATCCTTATTGCTGATCACTTCAGGATTGTAATAATTCTTCAGCAAGGAATTCAGCAGTCTTCTGTCCTTGTCATCAGTGACTCGACCTCCGTAATTGCACTCGCCAGTTAAATACAACAAAGCCTCGAAGGGAACCTCTTCATAATCGTTCAGGAACATCTGAAGCTGAAGGACACTGATCCGAAGATCGGATTCATTGAACTCGTAAGGGATGTTCCAACCCAATGGTCCGAATTGTCGTCGTTCTTGGACTACTGCATGGAAGAAGCACAAGGAGAAGAGGAGAGACTCCCACTCGATGATTCGCTTGCAGCTCCTGAAGAACTTCTGGTCCGATATTGGATCGTTAAGATAGCTTCTCAAAAGGTTCTGCTTGAGTCCTTTAGGTGGTTCGTTTGTCATCTTCACACCGTTCTGTAGGATTGACACAGGGAACGCTTTCGACGGATAACTTGTCAACCAGACTCTAAATTTATCGTGGGTGTTCTCCGGAATGATGGTCTCGTCACAGATTCTGTCTAGTTCCTTCATCCAAGACTCGGCGAGATGACAATTTTGGAGGACTACCCATTCTCCGGACTGGATGCCCTTCTTGATCATGTCAGCAGCGAGGGGACCCTGCCCCTGACCCAGAGAGATCGTCATGAGATTTTTCTTGAGGATCCCTCTTGTCTCAGCAAATTTGATGAGGCCCGCCATCGGGTCCGATCCGGGGGACAGGATGAAAATGAGTGGGGATGTCTTGGTCGAGTCGTCGTAGGAGGCTTGAAGGTCGAAGGGTGGGGGTTCTATGAAGGCCTGACCCATGTTCAAGGAAATGAAGCTTTGAACTGCTGACACTAGCTTGTCTGGTCTGACGCAGCGAAGTATTACTAAGCTTCTTAGTTCTTCGCGGCCGACCTTGTTGAAAGGTTCGGGAAAGAAGTGATCCTGAGGGTTGGACAGATCGTAGTACTCCTTCCAGGATGAAAGGTTCTCCTCGAAAGATCGTCTGAGGCCTTGGAGACCTGTTAAGGCGTCAGCTCTAGTGACTTCAGACCAGGATTTATCTGTTAACCAGCTGGGATCAGGGTTCTTGTGAGGGTTGTGAAGGGCAACGCCTCCGGTCAACAAGAAAGACCACAAGTCTTCTTGAATTCGCCCTTCGGCTCGGTGAATGCCAGCTGACAGAACCAGGGAGAAGATCAACTTGTCTTTCTCGAAGAGCGATCGACAGACGTTTCTGTAGATGCTTCTTGTAAAGATTGAGTTTAAACTCTCGATTCGAACGTTCAAGTCTTCTGACTTTTCGCTGCTAACGATCGCAGATATATAGAGGTTGATGAACCAGGGGAGAGAGTACTGGTACATCGGGTCGATATTCGCCAATTCTGAGATGCAGAAGAAAAGAACGGCTCCGTGACGTGAAACTGGCTTGTAGCCGTCGCGAGCGTCATCGATCTCAATAGTCGTTTTGGCAGCAACTTTCTGCTTCGCTTCTATGTCTTCCGATAATAGTTTTGATGATGATAGGATTTTTATCGCCGTTTCGTCCTCGAGGATGTTCCCCTCGGACGACGACAAAACTTCGAGGATCTTGTCCTCGATTTCTTTGAGGATTCGCTTGTTGTTCGCTCCTTCGACGATCAGCTGGTTCTTCTTCTCCTCGAGGATTGGGAGATCTTTTGCCACTACTATCCCTAAGAGTTGATCTTGAAGCCCCTGAGGAGTGATCATGAAGTTTAACAAAGTCACCTTGACCGCGATTTCCGGGAGATAGTGAGGGTTTCGAAGTCTCGTGGTGATGTAGAACCGAAAGTTTTCATTGTACTCCAAGACATTCTCCCCAAACTTCATGTACATTACTCCTCGTTGTTTGTAGATGTTCTTCAGGAGAACAGGCTCGAGAATCGCGTCTAACTCCGTAAGAATATTCTCCAACAAGACCGGAAGTCCCAGTTGAATAGCGTTTTCCATGATCCTGACGTAGTTGGGATCAGTAAGTTTGATGACGTTCAGCTTATTCTGCTTTTCCATATTCTTAATCCATTTGTTCGCCGGTCCCTGCGGGTCGATCATTAAGGGCCACCTGTCCGCGTACTTCACGATGATTCCATTTTCCACAGAGAAGTTGTCAGCCGGCAAGCCATGAATCATCCAAGCCCTGATTTCCACAGCTTCTCCTAGGATGTCCGGGAGGCTAAAGTGAACGCTGCATGGAATTTTCATGTCTCGACAGGTTTTGTGCCACTCACTGATCAGATTATTCCGATACTCAACTGTGAAGGCTCCCAGATAGGCGACGATCCCAGAGGATAGCAGGACATCACCTATGACATTACCGAGACTAGCGCCAAGATTCGACGCTGTCTCACTCCACCTGGTCTTCTCTCCGCCCAAACCACCAAGAAGCTTTTCAGCTCTGTCCAATTTCTGCATGCAGTGGTCAATCTGATCCTCGAGTTTCTTCTTCTCCCTCATGCACTCTGCGAACTCGTCGTTCAAAGTCTGCAATTTGTCTGTGACTTCTTGCAGAAGAGTTCGCTTCGCATTCAGCGTCTCCATTTGCGCGGCAAGTTCAGCCTCAGCCTCCGCAAGCATGGCCTTCTTAGGAGCCACGACCTTGATCACTCTATCGTAGACCTCCATCGCCCGCACCCACTTGCACAAGCCCTCGCAGGCAGTCGACACCTTCTTGATGACTTCGGGCTGAAAGCTCCTGTCGTTCATGAATCTCTCCCTGATTCGTTTCATGTAAGCCGGAGGAATGTTGTCTTTGTCGAAGGTCTTAAGACTCTCCAGGAACTTCATGTCCCCGAGGACCTTGATCGAGGCCGGCCAGTAGTCGTCTATCGTCACCCCCGAAGGGTCCTGAACCCGTTCTGGTTTCACTCCTTTCAGAACACAGACAGCTTCCATCACTAGACGAACACCGGCGGGTGGACTCTTCATGGACTTCACTATCGTTACGTCAGCAGGCTTCAAGGTGTCCAGGGCTGAAAGTGCAGCTTCCAGGGCTGGGGTAGCCTCCGCAAGGTCGCTCTCGCAGTCGTCTTTGATGGCTTGTGCGGCAGCTGCGGCTTCGTTCGCTAGGGCTTCGTCCGCAGCCACGACTTCTTTCTTTGCTTCGACGTTCACAGTATCTTGCTCGATCCTAATCATCAATTTGTCACTCAACTGGGATTGAGCCACTAGTTTTGGCTGCAGAGCATGCAGCTCCTCCTGCATCACTGCGACCTGACCTGCAGCAAAGTCCAACTTTTCCAAACCCACTTCATACCGGTTCTGCTGAGACGTGATCTGGTTAACTTTCTGACCGTACAATTTGTACAATGACTTGATCAGCTCTAAGAAGCTTGTTGGCGTGACGTAATTAGTTCGGCCTTGAGTTCGTTGGTAGTCTTCGCTCGATCGTTGAACGGTTTCGTGGAAGTTCTTGCAGACAACGACGCATTTCTGTTTGATTTTGTCGTCGATGTCTAGGTCTTTCAGGGAGATTGTCGCGACTTTTTCGAGGGCGTCGGGAGGCCATGGCATATACCAATCGATGGTGCAGCAGTTGATCAGCGACGGGAACATGCGGATGCGATTGCGGAAGGCGTCACCAATAGGCGACATCGTCAGCACGATGTGGAGGAACTTCTTTACGCGCTCGATGAAGAGATTGTACAAAGCCATTGGGGTAGTCTCAACTCGTTTCGCGGAATCCTCTCTCGCCGCATTCGTCATCTTCTCGAGGATCTCAGCTTTCTCCTCCGTTCCGTAGAGATTTGGCACGTCTCCAGTATTGAGGATCATGTTGATATCCTCTACAAATGATTCGTCCTTGATCTGATTGTCGGCAAAAAGGAAGACTGTCGATTTGCCATCGCAGCCGACTTTCAGGAGGAGATGTTTCAAGTCGTCCCGCCATTCTGATGGCCCGTAACTCCTGGTGATCTCGACTTGGTGAAGAATATACTCGCAGATCCCCGTAGCTAGCTTCGAGCAGGAAGATCGTCCCGAGCCACCGACGCCGACTAGCAATGCGTTGCCGTTGTCCTGCATCAGGACTCTTGAAATCCTCGAGATGTGCTCGATCGCGTATCTGAAGAGAACTAGAGACATTGGGGTCTTCGACATCATATTGTACTCGGTTAAGTAGTACTCCATCTTCTCTTGAAGATCGTTTAGATCGGTCACTTGATCGTAGATCTTCGGGTCCGCATCGGGCTCCATGTACATCCCGAAAAATAGATCGCGAATGTGAGCACTTGTGATCGTCTTCTCGTCCTCTTTGAGGTAGTCTGATAGGACTTTGTCCAAGGGTTGACGAAGCTGATCGTAAGTGACTCGTTTCACCATTTTAAAGAGGATTTCTCTGTCTTGATCGTCCACCAATCGATCGTGGAAAACTCGGTAAACCTCGTGGATCCAGAGTTTAATGAGCTTATCAGGGTCCCGCATTCTGGAGGATGGAACGAGGACGATTCCACTGATAACTCGGCTGAAATCTCTCAAGTTGAAAGTGTAGTGGCTCTTCGCAGGGATCGGGAGGAAGTTGAGGATGGCGTCCTGGAAAATGTCCATCGTTGCCGAGACCAGCATTTTGCCGAACCGAGAGACACTGGAGTCGAAGCCCTTAGCGAAGTGCCAGTCTAGGATTGACGTGAAGATCTTCGTCATCGTGGCGTCCTCGAAGGCGTCGATTCCAATTATGTGCATGTGACGAGTTAAGCGAGGGGTTACGACGTTGGAGCCGCCTCCTGGAGGACCCATCGCAGCTATCATGAGGATATCCATCAGATAGATGATTGTTGTATCCTTTGGATCGAACCAGTAGCCGTGGTCTATCCACTGACGGAGGAGTTCTATCGGGGGCTGGGCTCCGTAGACTTCCTTCTGGGGCATTGACAGGTCGTCGACGAAGAGGATGCACTTCTTGCCCATTGTCGGGCCGTAGACTCCCTTCCGACGTCGATCCAGCTTCGACATTACGATCTCCTGGGTCTGCGCTGCGCTGGTCCGAGCGCTGAAGTTTACCACGTTCTGGATATATTTCTCCTTGGGGAGGTTGACCAGGTAGTCCAGGACTATGGCGGACTTTCCGGTGCCTGTAGGACCCACGAAGAGGATCGGGATCGACCGGTCCAGGAGCCTCTTTATGAAGAATCGCTGCATCGAGACCTCATTCGTTTGAATAATCAGATCACTCACTTTCGCGGTTGGCGGAAGGGTCACCGGAGGAGCGGTGTCCATCCACGAAATCCAACTTCCGTTGTTCCTCTTATCGTATAGCCAATCATAAATGGTCCCTCGATCGGGGAACAGTTGTTGCTTGGATAGCTTGAAAGCCTTGGGCTTCGGGTATTCATCTATCTTCCCGTCTAACAGCTTTCGAAAAAACAAGTCGAACTCCTTTCGACTGTCGCTTACTAGCGTCGATGCGAATCCCCAGATCATGGAGAAGAGCATGACACATTGCAGCCAGACCGTGCTCACCTGTGTCTCCCCCTCCAGCATCGTACTCAACATTCTCGTGAAAGACAAGAACATATGCAGTTCGGAAGTATCGACAAACGTCCGACAGCTTACTTTGATGAACCAGAAGATCGACGGCGTGAGCCACTCAATGAGTTCTACAATCAACTCAAACTGTTCCACCAGGATCCTCTGCCTCAAATCCTTCTTATAACTCTCCAAGATCGGTTGCCACCCCAGCTGGGAGGGCTCCATGTAGATCATCCCACATCTGCTGACCGTAGCCGGTGAGGCCTGATCAAGGTCAGCCGGCTCAAACATCATATTCATCTTATTTGACATGATGATGATCTCCCCGGACATCAAACAAAGCTTCTTGTTATCGTCTAGTACTGTGTTCATGTTCTCAATCCACACGGCGTCAACAGGCCCATCAAAAACTATCCACTTTCGGTCAAAGCTGAAGGACTGCGCGTACTCTCGGAAGGTGTTTGCGAGGATTCCATCGCTCCACTCGTGAGAAATCGGATCGAAAGATCCGTAGAGTAGCCCCATGGTGATCGCCTTGGGATTGATGATCCTGTAAATCGTCTTGAATTCCTTGATCACAGCTTTGCGTTTGACCGAAAGCTCTCCAAGAGCATCGGCGAGGGCTTGATACGCCTGGGTTTTTCCGCCTAAAGTATCTCCTACGACCATCAATCCATGCCTGACCAAGATCATTTCGTAGATTTGAATGACTTTGTCGACATACCACTCGGTCGCCTGGAGATTCCTCTTCTCCAGATTTCCTTTCAACAGTTCAATCAGTTCGTCCCTGTCGGGATTAGGAAGGTCCACTCCCGGGAACAGATCGCTGTAGATTCCTTTGAACAGGGGAACATCCTGAGCCAAGAACTTGGGGAGGTTGACATCCACAATAGCTCTCAGGACAAGAATCGCTTCGTTCTGATTCGGATACTTGAGCTTCAGATTACCAGCAGCTGTTAGTACGGTCTTCACAGCCCTCATACCGTAGTCGTAATGGCTCTGGGAGCTCAACTGTTCAGAGCACAGCTTATAAGTGTGAACGATCTTCTCAGCCAGACTCCTGGCGTCGATGAACCCGTAGGAGTACAGAGTGATCTCTCCAATCATTCCGTAATCGGGGACCATCATAGCGACGGTTCTGAACAGAACTTTCAGATTATCAGGAAGCTCTTGACGCCCGGCATATCCAGGATTCATAGTGATGAAGACATTGCACGTTGGATTCAACTTCAACTCGGTCCCTTCAAAGAGGAAACGTTCGACCTTCATGCTAATCGCCATTTGGATCGTGTGGATCTGCTGAGCGATTACGGACAGAACTTCCAGCTCGATCCTATTGAACTCGTCGAAGCAGGCCCAAGCGCCGGATTGAGCTAGACCTTTGAAGAACTTCCCCATGGCCTTGTAATCGAGACCTTCCGAGCAGTTGAAGACGACGCACTGTTTGGCAACAGCTTTCGCGAGGTCCTTAGATGTCTCCGTCTTTCCGGTACCAGCAGGACCCTCTGGCGCTCCTCCCAGGTTCAGTTTCAGGGCGCCCATCAACGTCCGGTAACATCTGTCAGTCAATGGCGTGATGACGAGACGAGGGGTGTTCCCCAAGTACTCGAACCCGTAGATGACATCTGTTGTGATCATCGATACTGTGATCGCCCCTTCCAGCCAGTAATATCGGAGCTGACAGATCCAATTGAAGTCTATCGCGTCCTTCACTTCCCGTTCCACCAGCATTTTCACGACGTCTCGGGCATGGACGTCAATGACAATCAGAGCGTTTAAAGTTATCCTGGTCCCCGGGTCTAGCTTCCCTCGGACGAGCGCCACTGTTCTGTCAATTTGATCACTGCATTTGTGTAAATAGTTCGGGGTGGAGCCGTCCTCAAAGCTCTCGATGACTTCGCTTGTCCAGTGGATCTGGCTTCCGCAGAGGACTATCTGTCCCGGCCAGGAGAGGATCCATTCTTCCCTCACTGCTGTGAAGTAAGCAATCACACTGTCCTGCGCGATGTCTCGTAACGACGTGATCATCATTTCTTCCACCTGGCAGAGCCACTTCTCCACCATTCCCTTCGCGTCAGCCGGGTAGATCTTTCCGCTCATCGGAACGTACTCATCTTCATCTGACAGCATTCCTATGATCTCCTCCTCCTTCGTGAATTTGAGTTTACTAATCCCTTCGAAGCATTTCTTCAAGTGGGGCTGCACCCTCTGAGGGTCTTTCGTCTCGGACAGAATCTCCAACAATTCGTCATTCGAGAGGAAGAAGAATCGTGGAAAAAACAGGCGCTTCTTCTCGAGATAATCGTTCAATCCTTTCTGGATTTCGTCGAGGAGCGAGTTACAGAGTCGAAATTGGTCAAGCATGTTTGGGATTCCTGTGGCGGTGGTGACCTTCTTGTCCTGAGCGACTGAAGTCATCATCCCACGCCACATTTTATCGACTTTTCTGAAGTTGTTGGCTTCCGTCGGCATCTGTCGCATGATGTCTTCACTACTGAAGATCGGTTCTAGGTACATCCAGGTGGCTTGACACGTCAGCCATTGGTCGATGATGTCTTGCATGGTGATCAGTTTGTTCTCCCAGCTCTCCATCTCGTGTTCGAAAGCTTTCACGAAGGGCGAACCCCTCATCGTTTGCGCCTTAAGAATGTGATCATCGAGAAGCATTTGGATGTCGTCAACAGCCGACAGAATCTGCACTCCTGTCTCTCGATATGGAGTCAAGTCAAAGTAGATCTGCTCCCACTCGCCCTTCATCTTTTCCAGATTCTTCTCCAACGTATGCTCTTTCGTAGCTGCCGACGAGATCTCTTCGAGCTTAGTTATGTGCACGGGCAATCCGTACTCAATCATCTGGGAGAGACTGCTCTGTTCACTCGCAACGATGGTCTCTCCCACGACTTTACTGATCTGGTCCCAGTGACGGGCCTGCAGACCAGGATTGCAGATCGTCTGAAGAACTGGGATGAATTGCTTGAACTTCTCGACCTTTCCTCGTATCATCTCCGCGATTCTCCTAGCTCCGGGGATGTCCGTCAGCGCTCTTCCTAGCTTGTACAATGTTCTCCAGGCGTTGTCAGTCTCCTCTCTGACTTCGTCCGCGTCCAGACCTGAGAAAGGACCGTAGTACCACTTCTCATAGTTTCGGTGGAAGTGGAGGACTGTGTGCCAGAGTTTGTCGAAAGTCTCCACCGTTGATGTCATTCCAGGGAGAGGCAAGTACGGACTGAGTTCCATGTCCAGAAGGCCTTCCTCCTCGTTTATTTGCTCGGCCTCCTTTCTCATCTCCGCCATCGTAGCCGACAGCTGTTCAATCTCCTCGGTCGCTTGCTCCATCTCTTCAACTGTCAAGACTGGCGGATCTTTCTTCTTGAATTGATCAATCGCCAGTTGCATTCGGCTTATCTTCTGCTCGAAGTTGTCTCGTCTCGTTCTCAGGACGCCTTCAACGAATTCCTTTCTCATGTTCAGTCTCGTCGTTGCCAGCTCCATCACCGTTTCCATCTCCTTCGGCCATGTTAGGGTTCGGGTGTTCAAATTTATGTCTTCGTCACTCGGCGGCTGGTAGTCAAACAAGAAGAGGATCAGTTCTGCACATCTTGCTAGTTTACTTCTCAGACTGAACATCGTGTTGTCACGACTGTCTACCAAGAAGTTGAAGAGATCGACAACTTCTTGAGTCGTCTCCGGCATCCCCGATATCTTGTCCGCGATCTCATCGAACACGTGACATAATTCGCGGTTGTTCGATTGTAATTCTTCGAGGAAGAAGTCACAGATCGATGTTCGGAGGTCGTGTAAGATTGTTCTCATCGAGGCGTTGACGATCGAGCAATCGATTTCGATCAGGTTCAGGGGGATCTTGTTCCGGAAGAGGCAGATCTCTTTGCTGAGAATATCGTAGCCGTCGATTCTGTTCCCGAATTCACGGAGAAAGGGGATCGGATCGATCTGGAAGTAGCTGTCGAGGTTCTTGGTGGCTTGGCCGTCCAGAATGTAGGACAAGTCTTTGTAGTGTTTTAAGTAATCGTCAGGGCCCTTTTGATTAGATTTTATGGCGTCCAGGGCTTCGTTGATGATTTTGGAGACTGATGACTCGGATCTTGAGACTGGGAACATGTGACCGGTGTTCTTGAATTCCGGAAAGATGATGGTCTCGATCTTTGGAACTCTTGATCCCACTTGAAGGATTTTGTTGAAGCATCGAGAGACTGTGTCGTGAAGTTCGGTGATGCTGGGGTTTAGACGGAGTTCAGTGGTGCCTAGGATTGGTTCCACGGAGATTGTGATGAACGGAGGTCGGATGAAGGTCAAATCCTGGTAGTCGCCGTCAAATGAGTTTCCGTCTTTGTATTGGATGAGGAAGTCTTTGAATTCTTCTAGGGTCTCGAGGAGGATGATGCGGAGCTGACGGGAGAGGAGGGTGTTGACGGATCGGAAGTACTTTTCGATGTGGGAGGTAGGGGTCGTGGGTTTTTTCTCGAAGAGGGAGCACCAGGCGTGCTTCTTCTCGAGGAAGAGCTCTGCCACGTCCGCCAACCACTGATGCTCCAGTTTGTCGATTGCGAGGGAGCAGAGGGATTCTACAGTCGGCTCGAGGGCGAGGGCTGGAATTGGGAGGGCGCCCAGGTCTTGCACGTGAATGATTCGCATGGAGCTGTATCTGAAAGTCGGGTGGACGTAGGGGAGTCATTTAAGAGACCATTCAACTTTAATTTTATGACGATGCTTGACGGCCGGGGGAGGGGGGTCGCGCAGGTTTTGACGTCACGCTCATATTTTTATTTCTCATTTGATTAACCCTCGATCACTCGCTCAACAAGCGCGGCGCCGCCCGTTTTCGTTTTTTTTTATATTTTAGCGTATTTCTCGACGAATAAAAATTCTGAAAATATTAGAGTTCCTAGTTCAATCCTTTTATTAACCGTTGGCGTTGTCCGTTTTTTTCTCGGAAATTTTGTTCAGCTAAAAGAGAAAAGAAACGTCGAACGGACAGAAAAACGGCGCTACGCCACTCGGTACGAGTAAGTCCCTATCGACCCTTCGAGCGACAATGTTGCTACTTTCACTGCCACACTTGGAAGGCGCGCATAGCAGTAAGCGCCAAGGTGGCAACAGCGCGGCGCTGCGCTAAGCGTGTGACGGATGAAGACACACGCTGAGTGCGAGTAATGGAGGATTAAAGAAAAAAATCAAAAATACTTCTTTCATTTTGAAACGAAGGGGAAATATGAAAGTTAATATCTATAAAAATTCATAGAATCTGCAAGTTAAGTTTGCCCATAGTCTCCCCTGAATTGAAATATGTTTGTTGAAAACTATTCACAAAATTAAATTGACTAACTCTTTCTTTACTAAGGAATCAATTACGGATGGATCGATTTTCAATTTTTCTGAAACTATCACTTGATCGAATTTTTTATAGTAAAAAAATTACCTCGAAAACCACAGATCTCTTATCTCCCTGAGAATCTCATTACTAATGAACAAATTATGCTCGTTAAAATGGGTAGCGATGACAATAGACTGATGCCATGGCACAGGTGCACGAACATGAAGCACTGGAAACTCAACAGGAATTACCTCCACCCCCAGGCGTTCCTGCTCATCTTCATCCAATAAAATGTAATCAAGAATAGCTATTCGAACGCTCCTTTTATAATCATCGATAATTTCCTGCTCCAACTCCTTCAAAAGTTCATGGAAACTGCGGAAAAAGAAATCCATTCGCTAAAAAAATTTGCAGACATTTCCACGACAGACTGTCAGAATTTATTTAGTATTTTATTGGAGTGCTATTGAAGGTCTATGAGAATTCTATTAAAAATTCTATTTGTTATTTACCGCTTCCTGGAATATATAAGTCAACAAATAATGTTAATTTTCCATGCAAGATGTTCCATTGCGATTAATTCCAATAGAATTTTTGAGGATGCAAAATAAAGCGTAAATTGCCATACCATGCGTTCTTGAATTTAATTTGTAATTTTGAATTCATAATTTGTAAAATGCCTCTAATATATACCTCTTGAAGGGAGGAGCTGGTAAGGGATGTTCCATACATCTACCTGAGCATCCATAATTATTACATAAGGTGTCTCAAGGAAATTAAAATTCATATTACTTGCCCATAATTTAAAATCCCGAATTTTTAGTTTCACCAAATATTCTATAGAGTCAATGGAATCTGATTTTTCTATACAACTTACTCTATTGAGATATTCTCTAGAGAATTTCCTTGGCTCAGATTCTGTAAATCTTTGTCATTGTACCTTTATTTTCTTTTCATCAAGAAAATCGAACAAAAAATTAGAAAATTTGAGCGGAGGAAATTCTATAGAAAATACCTCAATAGAATAAGTTATAGAAAAATTGAATTCTATTCAGGTTTTTGTACAGAATATTTTCTATTAAATATTTCAATAGAATCGCCAGAAAACTAGCAGCAAATTCAATAGAAATCCAATAGAATTTTCCAGCGAATGTGCTAGCTTTTTCTAAAAAATTATTTCCGTGACTTCTTATTTCTTCATCCAATCCCATACGATACCCACTCTCTTCTTCTCCTCAATTTCCCCTCTATTCGCGCCTCCGCCATTTCAATGTTGAAACAATCGTAAGGCTCCAAGTGATGATCCCTGATACCCGAGTTACACAAAAATCCAATCTTCTCGATATCCTCAGGCTTCACATTTTTAGTCCTCTCGATCTCCTTCGAGGCCAACAGCTCCGCTAGTTGGGACTCCACAGACCTCGGGAGGTCGGCCTCACGTTTCCTCAAGTCCTCTCTCTCGAACATTTCCCTTTCAATCTCCATTTTTCTTCTTTTCGCAATTTTTTCCTTCGTCTCCTGAATCTTCCGATCCCTTTTCTCGGCCTTTCGCCTGAGCCAGGTGCCATCAGCGAGATCAACGAGGCTGATGACGTTTTCAGGCACAGACTCCAGCAATTTCGCTTTCTCTTCATTTCTCCGTCGTACTTCTTCCTCATGGGCACGAACCAGGGAAATCGGAGGGTAACGGAGCTCTCCATCGTCGCCTAGAAAATCTTTCGTCTGAGGCTCAACTTTACGACGTCTCTTCAACGTTTGAAGTCGAAATTTCAAGGCAGTGGGGGTGTAGAAACTCGCGATACTCTCGGAAGGTTTCACGTACTTGAAGAAGTGCTTGAAGGGCACGGTCTTCGTCCAGGAACGGTCTTGGATCAGTGGCTGAATTTTTTGGTACTTCAGGGCCTCTGGAATATGGGGGGTTGGCTCAGAGTCGACTACCGGTATCCAGGGAACTGACGGCTTGCACTTCCTCCCTCTTGATGACATCTTGCAGAGAAGTTCATTGCTCTAGAATGGGAATTTCGAATTCTAGTGCAACTTCAGATCAATTCTATTTCATGAGAGAATTCCGACACTTTTTTAATTGTTTGCAGACGTTTCGTACATTTTTCGGGAGATATTGTGGATATTTAGCTCAGCGGTGGGTGCGCGAGGGATGTTTTGTGTCCATAGCAACAGTGCAGTCCTAGAGTCACTTGATCAGATTTGAATGAAGTGGTTGAATAATACGTATGAAAAAATTTAATAGGAAACCTTGGCGAATTCGCTAGAAAATTTTATTGAAATTCTCTAGAAATTGTATGGAGATTACAGTCATCTTCAATGAAAATGATTTTATTACGTCTTATTAATCAACTCTGGTTATGGTCTATTCGATAATACAAATACTTTGGCATACATAATTGGAAGACTCGTGATACAAATACAGCATAGAGTGAGCAAGTGATCTGCAGCAGATCGATAATTCATGATAATTCTCATGCACAATTTCAATACTCGTTATCGAATGTCACGTAATTCTTGGAACAATTCGGGGAAGATGCCTCGAAGTTCGTGGAGTCACGTTTGTCACTTGAGACCTTCTGGTTCAGACTGGCGGACTGTCGAGGAGACACGACGCTGCGACGATTTTCGTTGGCTGTCCTCCTTTTCAACCACTCTAGAAATGGATATGATAAACATTAGGTAAAATTATGAGAGGAATAATGTGGGATTTACTTTCATACTCACCTTCGTCAGCTACTTTCGAGAATTCATTCAGTAAAAAGTCTTTATCTCTGGATTGTAATACTAGCATTTCCCTGAGTATCTGCACCATTTCTCTACTGGCTTGAGCTTTAGCACGTAAACAATAAACTGTCATTCTGAAATTAAAAAGAATTAGGATTTGTGGTTGTTACCATTTCCTAATGTATGAAGAAATTTTATAGAAAAACCCTAACGACTTCTTTGAGAAATTGAATTTCAATTCTATTGGAATTCTGTTTTATTCCTATTGAATAATTCTATTATTCTTTTGCCAATTTTTTTGAAGATTATGTTTTTCGAAATATTTAATTAAAATAAAATTCAATAGATTTCGATTCTTCTACGGAAATTCTTGGGGATTAATTTTCTACGGTTTTTTTGACAGTATTTCTATGCATTTGTCATACTGATATACAAGTTAAAAAACTTATAAAATTGAATTCGCGAATTCGCTAGACAATTCTATTGAATTTCTATTGAATTTTCTGTTAGTTTTTGGCCGATTCCATTCAAATATTCAATAGAAAACGTTCTATAGGAAAAGTTAATAGAATTCAATACAACTTATTCTATTGAGATATTTTTACTTTTTTGTTTGATTTTTCTTGATAAACAGATAAATTGGAATCGAGGAAATTCTAGGGAAAAAAATCTCAATAAAATAACTTATGTAGAAAAATCAAATTCTATTGACTTTCTATTGAACATTTCAGTAGAATCTGCCAAAAATTAATAGAAAGTTCAACAGAAATCCCATAAAATTATCTACCAAATTCGCTAGATTTTTGTAAAATTACGCTGAAGAGCACCCAGAATCAGGGTCGAACCGTCAGTGCTATTTGACATCTAAATAATAAACTGACCGATAAGGAAAAAAAAACGATCACTTATTGAATAAAAAGTACGGCCGAAAAATCGTGGAGATTTTTCTACTAAATTGTTTCGTATGTGCCCCTCACTTTATCTGTGAAATTTCTGGACTCACATCATAACAATTAAGATGGCAGCTCCCACCCCAGGTCTCGCAAAATTCGATATAACAGTCCACAATCTGCTATCCCTCCCCAAATTCAGCACTTCCTCGATGATGGCATGCCACGTGTAGTGATAATTCCTGAAAGGTCCACAGCTGTTGCTCTCCACACTGGTGATGACGTATCCCAGAGCAGTGAGGGTACCAGTCATCCCCAAGAACGCCAGTGCCAAGAACAACGTGTGAGTCTGGGCAGCTCTCCAGGGGGTCGAGGGTGGTTCGCAATGCCTCATAAGTCCAAATTTCTTTATATAAAACGTCAAAATCATCTTGACAACCATGACCAACGACAAAGGTGGACTGAAGTAGAACGCAACCCAGAATAAAATTTGGTTGTAGATGAGGTTCAGGGTGTTCAAGGCAATGTCGAATTTCGGGGCAGAAACTTCACTCCAGAAAGTGGACAACTGATATCTGAGGGACTCCATGATGAAACTCCCCAGGGTGAAGACTAGAAAGTCGAAGATTATTAGACGATAGATCTCTTGGGCGAGCTCAGTCTGCCAGCAGTAGTACATGCTTCGTGTCAGCCAATATGCCAGCAATGTTCCTATGATCACTACTGTCATTGTGTAGGTTCTTATCATGTTGACGAAGAGGGATTTACGTTTCGAACTGTAACGTTCTAATTTTACCTGCAATGATGAACATAATTTGCATATTATAGGATTCCATATGACCCCCATGATCCTTATTCTGACCCTTGTGAACCTTAATCAGACCCTCGCGACCCTTATTTTGACACTTCATTTCTGACCCTTAATTTCGAGCAGTGAGAGGCATACCAATCAATCATAATTACCGTTAAATTGTGGAGTTGTCAATTTTTAACATAAATCTTGAAAATTTTAAATATTAAAGTAGCCATCAATTTGTACATTCAAATTTCGAAATATTATATCAACCAATAATTTAGGTAGGAAGATTGACGATTATTTGGATAATCGGAAATCAAGTACCTAAAGTGAGAATTAGCTTGTCAACTGAAAAATTACATTTCAATATTATCAAATATTTTATTCACCGTCCATCGAAAAATGTAGCTTATAAATTCTATAATATTTTAAATTTGTTGAATATATTTAAACTTTGAACAATATAAGGAGATAATCCCTTTTTAATATTGTGAAAATCTAATATTATTGCCTATCCCTGATTTCGAGCATCAAATATTAATCACCAAAAGTCGATTTGCATTTTTACAATATAGAGAGATATTGAGACCCTCTAATTCAGTAGCGAAGTGGTGAAACGGAACAAGTCACTTTAGACTATTGACCAGTTTCTAATGAATATCTCCGAATCTAAGGGAGATAGCAAAATTTTTGTTAAAATCTTTTTTGTAGAACCGATTGAGAGCTACAACAAATGTGATAACGAAAATTTCGCTATCTCCCTTAGATTCGGAAATATTCCTCAAAAACTCCAGTAGGAGATAAGTTGACTTGAACCGTTTTACCATTTCGCTACTGGATTTAATTGCACACTTAACAGAGCTACAGATAGCAAAATTTTTGTTATAACCTTTTTTGTAGAACCGATTGAGAGCTACAACAAATGTGGTAACGAAAATTTCGCTATCCCCCTTAGATTGGGAAATATTCCTCAAAAACTCTACTGGGAGATAAGTCGACTTGAACCGTTTTACCACTTCGCTACTGAATTTAATTCCACACTTAACAGAGCTACTGGTCTTGTTAAAGGCGAAGATGTTATGAACAGAGCAGAATCTTATCAGAGGTGAAAAAATGTTGTAGACAGAGCGTAATCTCGTCTCTTCCAGTTAATTTCTGGAACTGTCTTGTTTCTATTTCTTATTTTGCTACAACGTATTCTATTCTAAACGGAGGAAGGGGAGCAATAATAATTGTTGTTATTCCCCGAAATTATTGAATAATGCTGATTGAATTGAACTTACCAACTGTGAAATAATCACAGGAAAAATATTCATGATCCCAGTAACCACAAGAGGTACTATAAGCAGTGAGGCAGAATCCTTACTATGAGGTTTATGATTTTGCAGGAGGTAACCAAGAAGATAACTCGTGCCTCCCATGGCACCCAGTACCCCTGCTGTCATTGAGAATTGAATAGATAAAGCCGTCAGTCGTTTCACGAAGTTTGAATTCTTCTTGGTGATGGACTCGGCTAGAAGCTCCTTGAGCTCTCTGTAGATGGATTGGTGACAACGATTTGCTGCCTTCAATGAAGCAATGCTGTAGTCCCATCCACAGAATATTTTCGTTGCGTATAAATTGTGAATTCCACCGGATGTTTCAATATAACATTTTCGGTAGGATCGAGCAACCCTGAAAATTCGTTTTCTAATTATTGTGGAATAATTGATTTCTATTCAAATGCACACGTGTGAAAAAATTTAACAATTCTATTGGATTTCTATTGAAATTTCTATTAGTTTTTGGTCGATTCTACACGTATAAAAAAATCGTATAGAAATTTCCTGTACGGATTGCGTATAGAATTTCTATAGGATTTTCGTATATGATATTCGGATATTTATATACGGATATTTTTTATAAATTATTTCTATAGGTTTGATCCTATACAACCCACTGCCACATGTATAGAAACATTTCGTATGGAGTTGCGACATCTCTCTACGTTTTTCTGTGGAGCTTTTAGACATCTTTCGTATGAAAACAAAAATTTATGTAAAAATTTATGTATAGAAATAATTCGTATAAAAAATATTCGTATAGAAATATCCGAATATGATATACGGGAATCCTATAGAATGTCTATACGCAATCCATATAGAAAATTTCTATACGATTCTTTCATACGTACAGTGAAATGTTTAATAGAAAATATTCTATAAAAAAGTCAATAGAATTCAATGTTCTATGCAACTTATTCTATTGAGATATTTTCTATAGAATTTCCTCGGCTCAAATTTTCCAAGTTTTTTAATTTGATTTTCTTCATGAAAAAACATGAAAAATAGAATGATAAAAAATTAGAAAATTCGGTGAATATACTTGTGACAACTATAATTATCTCAAAAATCAGAGATATTGAGAGAAAGCACTAGGAAAATTTTTGGAACAGCTGAGATTTTTTTTTATAAATTAAAGGCTTGTAATATTTTCTGCGAAATGGCTCATTTGCAAATAAATTCTACATTCAACTGAATAGAATTCATCTAGTTACTATGTTGGAATGCAATACTGATTTTTCAATTTATAATGCAAACTGTAGCATATTTTAAAAGTAAATAGTAAATTATATCGATATGATTATCCATTCTATTTCCATCACCTGAGTGGAGTCGAACATTTAGGAGAACCAATGGATTTCAGAATATAATTGATTGTGATTATAGAAAAATGTGTACTTACTTCACAGACAGAAGGATAAACGTAAAAATGTAACAGAAAATCATGGTTAAAATATAGGCCGATGGTATATTATACTGAAGTCCAGGTATTGCTTCAATTGTAAGATTTGTGTAAAAACCATAGTAAAAAATAGTTTCCTCCATGAAACCCTAAAATGAAAAGAACTAAAAACAGTAGTACTAAAAATATGAAAAATAAATAAACAGGCAAATAATGATACGTAATAGATAATAATAACGATAGTTACATTTCCGATGAAAAAATCCCCGAAATTAAATGTTGAATCTCCATACGTAGCGAACAATGACTGAGGGAGAACAATAAAAAACATACTGGAAATAATAATCGTATTAATGACGTGTTTTAGGAACATTCAGGTGTCAACGAAAAAAATTTATTCAAAAGAAAAATCGATTTTACCTAAGAACACAATTGATTACATTCAAAATGAGCAACCACCGCAGAAATTTGAAATATGTGGCAACTCCACTGCCAAAATGTCCCTCGATTGACTTAATTGCACCGTACCACAGCTCAATAGTTGATGAGACTTCCCTCATCGCAATAAATAGCTAGAAAATCGAGAAAGAAATTGAATAAAAAATAGAATTATCAAATTTAAGCATTTCAACGTTTGAAAATTTGAGACCAAAAAGAAAGACGTTTAAAATGTTAAAAATAGTCCAGGGCGTCCAAATTTTGAGCTACAGAGATTTTTTTTTTGGAAATTTATAAAAAAATGTGTGCAATAACAATTACGAATTAGTTTTTTCAAATTCAACTCCTACACAGCTAATTTCGTTATTTTTTAAATGAAATATTGCAACATTCATGTGAAATAACCCGAAAAATGTTTCTGAAAGAATCGAGAATATATTTTAAATATCTTAAGGCCCGGTTGCGCCAAGCCCTGTTATCTAAATGAACCCCAGGGTAAAAGTAATCCTCGGGGTCATAATTTTTCAATATTTAACCCGAAGAATAATTTTTTAATTATCCTGCAGCCCCATTTGGATTAACACTGATTTAACCTTCGGATTAAATTTTATTTTTTGTTCCTGGGATAAATTTGAGATACTCTCCCGGGTAAAATAATCCATCGAACATCCAAATTTACTTTTTTCCTTATTTGATGTTTTCGTTACCCGGAACTGGTGCAACCGGGCCTAACGATAATTTTTCATGCTTCAAAAAATTAGGTTTCCGAAAGTTTAAACAATTTCAATGATTTATTTATTTATAACCAACGAATATTTTAAAAAATAATGAAGATGTGTAAAATGTAATTTGAGTGACGCTGAATATTCATGATTTTTTCAAAATTTTCTCACGCAATTTAATCGGCAAATTTGACTAAATTGTTGAATTTATCGTGGATCGGCTCGTATGAAAAAATCGTCTGGAAATCCTATAGGATTTCCGTATATGATATTCAGATATTTCTATACAAATACTTTCTATACGAATTATTTCTATACATAAAATTTTTGCGCAAATTTTTGTTTTCATACGAAAGATGTCTAAACACTCCAGAGAAAAATGTAGAGAAATGTCGCAACTCCTTACGAAATGTTTCTATACATGTGGCAGTAGGTAGTATAGGATCAAATCTATAGAAATCGTACAAAAATAATTGTATAAAAAATATCAGTATAGAAATATCCGAATATCATATACGAAAATCCTATAGAAAATTTCTATACGATTTTTTACACGTGTGTATCAAACTGTCAGATACTTGGATATCCTCAACGAACTCTCCCTTGAATTTGGGGAGAGTGGGGTAAAATGGACACTTTAGACTTTTGTTTTAATATTACTCATAACTCAGAAACGAATTTATCAATTGAACTCAGTTTAAGCTCATCACAAGGGGAAAGAATTGCTCTTTCCAACGAAAGAAAAACTATCAAATTTTATCAACATTTCAACCCGTCATTAACATTAAAAAAAAAGTCTCCAACCGCCCCTACCTTCATAAAAAAAATACTCATAGTGTATTTCATCCTCTTCCACCTGCTGAGGACCCTCCTGGTCGGTTTGAGATTGATCGACCGAGTCAATTTGGCTCTGATGGACCTCTTGACAGTGAGACACTGGGGCATGTCCCTCAGAGCCTCCAACCTCCTCATCTCAGACACGGGATCATTCTGCATGAGGTCCTCCTGCATCTCGAGATGACTCGCAATGGTCTCAGCATTGTCCTCGATCTGGGATCTGCTGCCAATCGGCGAAGGCGACACATCCTGGGGGTTGACAAGCTTCAAGGTGGCATTACTGGCCTTTCCCAGAACAGCTATTGCCCTGGACGGCAAATGCCGGGTGTGTCTTGACTGATAACGTTGGGCCGAGGCTCGTCGAGTTGCTGCACCGCCTCGTTGAGCCACTTGACCTTCGCTCCAGGCAGAAGAGCCCTCGGAGACTGTCAAAAATCATTGATCGATTGATCAATTCCCAGATTTGATCGAGAAAGTGAAATAAAAAATGGTGTACCTTCTGATCTGATGCACACGTCCTCGTCCACAATCTCCATTTCTCCCTAATACGCGAATTGATTTGTTCGGGATGAACGTCAACTACTCATCAATCGGCGATAAGCATCGATCGCTATCACGTTATCAGATAACAAACACTAATCAATGGCAAATCCGTTTGTGTCATGCTGGTTTGACAGCTACGTCTTCACGTGGAATAACAAAACTAATTTTATGATTCATAGATCTTTCATCATATATTGGTCTTGGAAGGTTATTGGGGATTCAGGTCGATACAACAGGTCGTGGTTACTCCCCTGTCGATAAAAATCTTTCATCGATCATAGGATTAATTTTTTGCTGCCGAATGGAAGCTTTGTAAATCGTTTAAATTCACGTTTTGCATTTCGGCCTGCGAATGGATGAATACAATAATATTTTTATTATTTTTAGGATTATCAATTCCATAATGAAAACACCTAGCTCAATCGTTTGGATATTTAGTTAAATTTTTATTGAAAATTCGATTATTTTTGCAACGATTCTGTTGAAAAATTCCCGTTTTTAGCGTGTTTTTTCTTCAATAAAAATGTCACGCAAATATTTAGTAGAAAAACCTAGCGAATTCGTTAGACAATTCTATTAGATTTCTATTGAATTTATTCTTTTCAGATATTTTATTAGAATTTCTTCGGCTCAAATTTTCCAAAAAAGTTTTTTTCCTTCTATTTTTCTCGTCTTCTCATCAAATCTCAAATTTTCACATTTTTCGACAGAATCAATAGAATTTTTGAGAAAAAACACTTGGTTTTTCTACGATTTTTTTTGCAATTCGAATTGATGATTTATTGCTTCAATACAGAATTTTTAATAATGCTTTTACGAAAATATTGAGAAACCTGTTATAATCTGAGGAAAATTTCTCAATCAATTTCTCCTGAAATCATTCATTAGCGACTCATCATATTAAAGTAGTGGTCTCACGGCAAATTGCAAATCTTCATTAATTACGCAACGAAACTTCCGATTGAAAATATTGAAGAAATTGTCAAATTCATTTAATTTAATTCAATTAATTTCAACTAATTTCTCACTAAAAAAATTCAATTGAATAATCCCCTCAATTACCCCCACAAATGCTCCCCAAATAAAAACACAAATTTTCGAGATATACAATAGTTTCTCAATTTTTATTAAAACTTATCATCACAGAAAATCGAGAAAAATGATATAATTTCATGAATACAATTTTGCATTATTTTGCTTCATCAGTTGCCATGATTCCACCATTTATTCCTGTAAAAACTGTTCAATTACATAATTCCTCACTCTAATTTCTATTCCATCACTCAACTGAATACGAATCCACTGATTTCGATTAGAAAAACTATGAAAGAAGAGAAGAAAATGCTGAATACAACTGTAAACATGATTAGTACAGTATACGAAAAATTAAACTTCATGTCAATTGAACAACGAAAAAATGTTGAATCGTCGTGAAGACAATTGTCGTATACAAACTATGCGACATCTAATTACGATCTAACGTACAAGAAAATCATAATTGGATAATTCCTCCTTTTCATTGAACCTTCACACCGGTATTTATATTTATCCATTTGTTATCTATTTTTTAGTGTAATTAAAAATTAAAGCGTAGCCATCAGTCAGTGCTTTTCGCGCAATGTTTTCGTTTTTAATTCGTACAAAATAAAGGAGAAAGAGTAAATAGTATGAGTACACTCGTGGAATCTCGGTAATGCCTCGATTATTACGGCGAAATTTTTTCTTATTCGTCTTTATCGTTTGCTTCAGTTAGCTTTCTTTTATCGAGTGTCATCAATATCTTACCATGGAAAAGTAAGTACAGTTGGACTTGAGTCCTTCACCACATACTGTAGTCTGAGTCGTCTTGATCGAATGTCATGAAGAAACCAACGAGCGTCGAGTACACTACGACGTTACCAGCTAGGGTTAAATAACAGGCACCTGGTTTAATCTGAAATTTGAGAAATTGATTCATTTGGAATTATTACGATAGACTCGAGTTGGGTCGTTGAGTGAACGTAAAAACATAGAATCAAAAAGCCGAAAAAATCATCATCGATCATTTTTAACATGAATTATTACGTATGAAAAAATTCAATAGAAAAAATTAACGAATTCGCTAGAACATTCTACTGGAATTCTCTCGAAATTCTATTGGGATTTTATTCACATTCTAGGGAATTTTCTTTAAAATTCTACAAAAGTGAAAAGATTTCAATTTTTCTGTTTGAATTTTTCTCTTCAGATTTTTTCTATTAAAATTATCGGGCGTGATTTATGAGAATACTTAATTATACTTGGCTGGAGGCCTTCGGGCGATGACCAGTTGTACGTTCTTAGAGGAAATTGCAACAAATTTCGTTAAAAATTAAAAAAATAAGATCTCTGTTAGATTTGATACTGAAGGTTTCAGGCGAGTATAAAGTATAAAGAAGGTAATTGAAGAGTCCTCGAGTTACTGGCCAAGAGGCAACGAATTTACACGTTTTTATTTCCCCGTGGATTCGATTTTATCAGATCATTGTTCTTCGCCGCACACCTGTGAGGCATCGAATATACGGGGATTATATTCAGGAGTATTCGACGTTATTTTATATTTCTTCATTCCCTGTTTTGTTTTGAATATGGCCACTTTCGTGTCCTCATATTATCCACATCAACAGAGGAATTCTTTCACGTTATCTTGGGGTATAACAGTATCGATCAAAAAAAATTTCATTTCTCAAAATATCCCATTCACACTGTTCTTTAATAACTTTTCAAACCTAAATTCAATTATTTCTTCACATAATTATTGAATTCATCATTGAATGTTAAGTTACATTATAACGTTCAAATTCACTCCGACAAATATCTTGGGTTTTATCAAGAAGAATAATAAAACGAATCGATTATTTTTGGTTTCATTAATTGACGAAGAAATGAATGATTTTGAATTGAAAAAATGAATCAAGCACTTACCGTTCCTTCATCAGCTGGAGCTCGTGCTAAAACGATGGGAAGAGCAAACGACGACACAACAATACCCATTGTTATGAATATGGCTAACTCCAAACACGGATTACTGTTACTACCCGAGTCTTCAGTGTATTTCCGCGCTATCAGAGTTGGAATTGGTGCGAGTACGTAAAATAAAATGACGAATAATGGCCACCATGATCTGAAAGCAATGGTGTTCACTCATGAATTGTACATTTCCGAGAAAATTATTTAATATTGTTACCTGTCCCCCTTCGAATTGTAATTCAATTGTCAATGACCTGAATGAGGCTTTGATAACGACTGTCTTTTGGGAACATGATTCTGTCATTCTCTTGGGAGCTCTTGTACTCGACACATCGCATTACCTCGTTTGTAATTAATAAACCGCCCCAACTATTTAATTGACCTGAGTCTCCTTTATTCTTCGTTGGATATAACAATATTGTCATTCTGTGGTCGAGTGGTGCACCGAGATAAGTGGCATAGCGATCCTATTGGGCTTATCGCGGTTCACCACTCCTTCAATTCAATTAAATGCCCAACGAGATTCGATTTTAACTATGATAGATCCAAAATGATTGGATCCTGAGGGGAAATATAATGTTTTCACTTACGCATATGTAGGAAGTGCGCATCCCAGAATGACAAATGTCATTCCGATGGAACCAGCAAATGCCAATGTAACCAATCTGCAAAAAAAACGAGAAAAACTTCAATTGAACGACAATTAAAGTTCAAAAAACAAATTCTCTGTTTTGTTTCGAATGTGGCCACTTCCGTGTCCTCATATTATCCAGATCAACAGAGGAATTCCTTCACGTTATTTTGGGGTATAACAGCATCGATCAAAAAAAATTTTTTATCTCTCAAAATATCCCATTCAAAACGTTCTTTAATAGCTTTTCAAAGATAAATTCCACCATTTCTCCAAGTAATTATTGAATTCATCATTGAATGTTAAGTTACGTTAATTAGTTAATTCGTCATCACAAACTTAACGTAAGTTTCCGACGAATTCCGTTGAAAATAGAAATAAATAAATCAAATCGACCGGGATTACTCAGAAAATATCTTTGAAAACTTCTAGATTTCAGGTTTTCATTGAAAAAAGACAATAAATGATTTACATTGAATATTAGTTTAGAATTTACACATTGTAAATTCAGTAGTGAAGTGGTCAAACGGTTTAAGTCGATTTTGGCTATTGGTCAGTTTTCAATGAATATCTCAAAATCTAAGGGAGATAGCAAAATTTTTCTCATAACATTTTTAATAGCACTCAATTCGCTCTACAAAAAAGGTTATTATGAAAATTTCGCTATCTCCCTTAAATTCGAAAATATTTCTGGAAAACTCGACTAAAGACTAAATTCACTTCAACCGTTTGACTACTTCGCTACTGAATTATATCCGGCATCGGTATAATATCTCGTAATCTACGTCCTTCTAAAAAAATCTTTCAAATACATTTGATCCTGTAATTGGCCAAGTGGCCAAAAACATGAAAAATCTGCCTTAAAATTCCTCTGTGAACCCACTGATGTCCACGCTATTTGCAAAATCATCGGCAAATAAAGTTTATATTTCCGGAAAAATATTGCATGAATATGTAGGAGAGGGTGGGGTAAAATGGACACTTTATACTTTTTTAAAATTATTCATAACTCAGAAACAAATTTATCAATTGAGCTCAGTTTAGGCTCGTCACAAAGGGAAAGAATTGTTCTTTGTATTGAAAAAAACTATTGAATTTCATCAACATTTCAACACCTCATTAACATTTTTAAAAAAGTCAAGTGTCCGTTCTACCCCAACCTCCCCTAATAAAAACATGAAAATTCGCTTTAAATTTTGAGGGGCTTTTTTCGAAGTTTGATCTGACCATTTTTCAACTGTATTTTATGAAATTTACGAAAAATATGCTCGAAACTTCCCTCCAAACCCCTTCTATCTCTCGATGAAATTACAAAAAAATATCAGTGCATCATAATTTGTCAACCCTCGTCCTCTACTATTCTCCACTATTACAAACAGAAAACAATAAATTAATTCAATTTAATTTAATTAATTTACTCACGCTGTAGTTGTGCAATCAATCCACCAAAACAGCGCATGAAAAATAAAAAGAATACATTCTGTTAGTGGCATCATCAAGACCTGTGAAACTTTCGTAATGAAGTTTAAGACTAATAATGAATGAATGGAATGTGTCCTAGAAACAATCATCAACAATTATGTAATTCTCCACTCATCGAATGGCCCACAAAACCCCTGGAATAATTTATATTTGGGTACATTTCATACTTCTCATCATACTGCGAACAAAACAAGTGCTTTCAATAATTAAAAAAAATGAAATGCTCCAAGCAGTAAAGAGGATTAACTCTTTGGAAACAGTAAACACATGACACTCAACAATTAAAGTAAACAAAATCTCAAGCTATGACTAAACAACGGAGAGTGTATCTAATCCCCCAGGTTATGTTGTCATGAATTCTTGATTGTTTTCACTATTAAATTAACTGCCCGCACAATCCATAATGATCCTCGTAAAAATGGAGAATTGCACAATGTCGTCACAATATGTTTTTTTTTAATCTCTCTCGTTCAGTGAGAGGTAATTGTACCGAATAACCTTTAATCCCGGCCATTGCAGATGAATTTGACAATCAACGACGAAAATTGACTCATCGACAGAGTCACGAGAAAGTGGCGTAGGTAAACTCAAAAACAGCCTCCAGCAAGCATTGTTTCTGAAGTTGACACTGAGGGAGAAAAAAGGGCGGCTTTGCATGGAGCGACGGCGAGAAATGCGGGACATTCGAAGCAATAGGAATATTTCCTGATTTTTGCTTCCGAATGGAACCATTGGAATCGTCCAATTTTTACATTCTCTAATTTTAATTGGAAACGATGTAGAATTTTTCATCAACCGTTACAATTATGAGTTCATATGTAAAATAATAAAATAAAACAAAACAAATAGCCATAATGCATAAGAAAGTTCTTTACATAGCATTCCATTCAGTTCAGCAACAAATGATTTGTTAACGCTCTAATTCAAGTTTTTCCCTCAAGTGAGGCTTTTCCTTGGCCCTCGGCAAATACGGTACACCCAGGGAACAATTTTTACGGACGCCACCTAAAAGTCCCCTGCAAGACCGGTAAATATCCAGAAATTTGGCGATAAATTCTTAGCTGGGCAAGGGGTTGGGGGGTGGGAAAGGAGCAAATCGTAAAAACCCGATTTGGAAAGAACAAAAACATTTTTTATTGAATAATATGGAACAGTAATTTTCTATTAAGTAAAAATAATACTAAATTTCTTATGGAGGACGTCTTTGGGCTCGTCGTCAGCGTGCTGGTCCTATAAACCAAAGCATCCCAGTAGCGCAGGTTCGAGTCCCGGTGATGAAAGATTTTTTCATCGCCGGAAAACGAACCCAGTGCATGTGGAGTTAGTTATGTGGAGTTAGATACGGTCATACCATCTGGCACCACCCAATTTATTAAAATTTATATAAATAACATTAAATTATTAAAAAATTATTTTAAAAAAAACGAGAAAAACGAGAGGCGAGACGAGAGTCGAGAAAGCCTTCCCCTCTGCCCCTCTGTGAATTTTTTTCCGTGCAAATTGGATTATACAGACGAGACGAGAGAATCTCTCAATTCTCGACGAGACGAGAGAATAAATTGCTCTCTAATTTCGATACGCAATGAGACGAGAGAATAGTTTCCTGACAACGAGACGAGACGAGAAGATGCAGTTTCTCGTCTTGTCTCGTCTCATGGCATTACTGTTCCCTGGGGAGCAATTTTGCTCGTTTTATGTCGACATAAAATCGTAAATTTCAACCAATGACAGTCCTGGATTCGGAATACTCAACTAGGATTGATAGAAATTTATGATTTTATGTGGACATAAAACGAGCAAAATCGCTCCCCTGCTCTAATTGCAACAATTCAAAAAAGCTCTGTCGCTCATCATGAAAACTCCCCCGAATCCAATTGGAAGCAGCCACATTGCGCCACATCAGCGACATGGCAACACTGCCTTATGCCATGACTGTTTAGAAGCCAGCCTTCAGCTTGTGACGTTGGGACTCTAAGAACAGCTCTAGTAAACTGTGCATGTTGATCGTGAATCACGTTGAGTCTTTAATAAACTAGATTTGTACATTTGAAAACCACCGATAATAGTCATGGGTGATCAGAAGAGGTAAGTTATTCCCTGATTATCATATTGAATCATTAATTTCATTGTACCTGCAATGATTTTCGGCATTTTCCCCTGTGAGATTCCCCGGCGAATGTGATTCGTGCACGTAGGACGTTTTCAACGCTACATAGGCGCTCTACCCCCTCAATTCTACCTTGTCATCATGTCGACTCTGAGGATTTTTCACAAACTTTCGCAGAAAAATTATTCAAAGACGAAAAATATGACTAAACGATTGGGAAAAAAAATCTTAATAATTTTTTGAGTAAACATTGGGGATTGTTGCCAGGGGCGACCGATCGTCTTGTCAAATTTGGGGTCATTTACTCATCGTTTCACTTGGAGTACCGATCATGGCCGTTTCTGCCTCCTCAGCAGTACTAAACCATGACAAAGGAATTTTCACAGCTGACATGATATGAATAAAATAAAAAACTCTGGAGTGAATCTTCAATTGACATTAGTATCTTCTCTCGCCTTTTTTTTTTGTTGAGGAATAAGTTCATGAGGGGCTGGAAGACCTCGACTTTTTCGTGGGCTTTTGTGTATTTTTCAGAACAGGAAACAAACAAATGGGGCAGATAATTAGAATTCATTCCCCTCTGTTAAATTTCAGGAATGGTTCTCGGTTTTATATTGTGAACGAGTGATTTTAGGGGAAAATGGGGAAGGATATTTTCTAAAGCTGATGAAATTCGGCATGAAAAGGAGGGTAAACAGGCCAATTTCTGGACGGGGTTAGTTTCTGGACGATCTCAACTTGCATTGAATATTTGGATAAATAATAAAATGAACATTGTACTGATTATTTCATCTTTCAGTAATATTACTCGTGTATAATCATGTGATCAATTACTTTTCCTATTGATCGACATTTAATAAATAAATGAAAACATGGCCCAGTCGTCCAGAAATTAGTGGATTCGGCTGCATTCAACTATTTCTTTATTTAATAATTCTTCGTTCTGTTATTTTCACTTCAAATAATTTTTTTCTGCCAATTAAAACATTCTTGAAGGTGTGGAAGCCATCATATCCCCATTTGGGTGATTCTTTTAATTCAGATCCTACCACGAAACTCGAATTTTCCTTAACCGTCCAGCAATGGGCCTGTTCGTCCTATAATAATGTGATCAATTATTTTTTCTATTGATCGATATTTGATAAATTAAAAAAAAATATGGCCCAGTCGTTCAGAAATTAGGCGTTTCGGTTGCATTCAACTATTTTTCAATTTAATTATTCTTCGTTTTGTTATTTTCATTTCAAATAATTTTTTTCCGCCAATTAAAACATTCTTGAAGATTGAAAGCCATCATATCCCCATTTGGGTGATTCTCTTATTTTAGATCCTACTATGAAACTCGAATTTTCCTTAAAGGTCCAGCAATTGGCCTGTTCGCCCTATAATAGTGTGATCAATCATTTTCTCTATTGATCGACATTTAATAAATAAATAAAAATATGGCCCAGTCGTCTAGAAATTAGGGGTTTCGGTTGCGTTCAACTATTTTTCAATTTAATTATTCTTCGTTTTGTTATTTTCATTTCAAATAATTTTTTTCTGCCAATTAAAACATTCTGGAAACTCGAATTTCCCTTAACATCCAGCAATTGGCCTATTTACCATAGACAAAATTTCACAATACTGTAATTCCATTTCATGAATTTGCAGTGGTGATTTGGCAACAGCAATCCTTCGAAAAAAGGACAAACCCAATAGGCTCCTCGTGGAGGAGGCTGTCAACGATGACAACTCAGTTGTTGCCCTGTCACAGGCCAAGATGGACGAGCTGCAGCTTTTCCGTGGTGACACAGTCCTCCTCAAAGGAAAGAGACGCAAAGAGACTGTCTGCATCGTACTATCTGACGAGACATGTCCAAATGAAAAAATACGAATGAACCGAGTTGTCAGGAACAATCTTCGTGTTCGTTTGAGCGACGTTGTTTCTGTTCAGGCATGTCCCGATGTCAAGTATGGAAAACGCATTCACGTGCTGCCCATGGATGATACTGTTGAGGGTCTCACTGGTAATTTGTTCGAGGTTTACTTGAAGCCTTACTTCCTGGAGGCTTATCGTCCCATTCATAAGGACGATAACTTCATTGTTCGCGGGGGTATGCGAGCTGTGGAGTTCAAAGTTGTGCAGACTGATCCTGGCCCTTACTGCATAGTTGCCCCTGATACTGTTATTCATTGCGAGGGAGATCCTATTAAACGAGAGGTGAGTATCAGGGAGAGAACAGGGGAGGAATCCATGTCTTTTCGACTACAAAATTTTTCAACTGCGACACTTCAACTATTAACAGCGATTGGTCGACAATCATTACACTTGTAATATTTTGTGATACTATTAAAATTTGCACCTTCCTGTTTTTATGGTTTTTTTATCGTAATTGGAATTGAAATTGAATATGAATGAATATGAATTTGAATATGAATTGAAAATAATTCATAATTTACATTTTCTGTTAATTATTGAGTTAATAATTCTAAATTTCATAAAAGGATTTTTCGATTAGACATGCAATGGTCAATCATCTGACACGATTACTGTTGATAGATTATTTCGGAATTTGAATATTCTGTTGATGGTTAATTGGAAATTGTTGGGTAATTATTATCAGTTAACATGTGCTAAATTCAACTTATTTTGAAATTGATGATTGTTCTAATCCCTGACTACTAAAACTTGAATCAATATACTATAGATAAATGATATTCTTAGAAAATTTACCCCGAAATTTCTTCAAACGTGAATGATCAAACAGAATATTTGTGTGTTAAAAAATTGGTGATTTCCATTTATATGTGCATTAAGGATATACAAGTATCTTTTACAGTTTGGTACAGGCCACTTTATAGATTCAATCATTTTCAATCAAATATATCAATTAGATTGCATTTAAAAAATTGAAAAAATAGGGGATATTCAACATCATTCAAATTAAATTTCGTACAGAATTATTATTTTTTAAAAATATTCATTGTTTATAAAAAAATAATGGAAATTGTTTAAACTTTCGGAAACTTAGTTTTCTTAAGCATGAAATCGCTTTTTTAAAAATAGTTAAAGAACTTGGGTGTCCTCAAGTTATTAATTGGAGCAATAATTCTTTTTTTGTTCTGCATTATTTATTGACTTCTCCGTCCAAACACTAATCGAAATATAGAAAAACATAAGTCAATTACAATTCAATTTTTAAATTCAAATTAAATTATCAAAAAAGGTATTGACATTAAATTGTTATTAAATGATTAATTTTTTCCAATTATTAATTGAGGGAAAAAATCTTCTTTATATCACATTAATTATTAACGCGTCAAAAAATAATAGTAAAAATTGAAAAGTTTTGGCTAATTATTGAAAATGTCCTAATTTAAATGAGATCAGTTGGCCTGTCGTAGTTGAAATGGAAAAAAATGTCTCAAAATTTTCTCCCATAACCCCTCATCACCACAATAACTCAATCAACAAAATGTGAAAAATCACCTTACGCCTAACCCATGTTCGTAAATCTCCCCCAGGAAGAGGAAGAAGCCCTGAACGCAGTTGGCTACGACGACATCGGAGGTGTCCGCAAGCAGCTTGCCCAGATAAAAGAGATGGTAGAGCTCCCCCTGCGCCACCCATCCCTGTTCAAAGCGATCGGAGTGAAGCCCCCGCGTGGTATTCTCCTGTACGGACCCCCAGGAACCGGAAAGACGTTGATCGCTCGTGCTGTTGCCAACGAGACCGGTGCCTTCTTCTTCCTCATAAACGGTCCCGAGATCATGTCAAAGCTCGCTGGTGAGTCGGAGTCTAATCTTCGCAAGGCCTTCGAAGAGGCTGAGAAGAACTCCCCAGCTATAATTTTCATCGACGAGCTCGACGCAATAGCCCCAAAACGTGAGAAAACTCACGGTGAAGTCGAGAGGCGTATTGTGTCCCAATTGCTGACCCTCATGGACGGCATGAAGCAGAGTTCTCACGTTATTGTCATGGCTGCCACCAACAGACCGAACAGCATCGATGGAGCCCTTCGAAGATTCGGTCGTTTCGACAGAGAAATTGACATTGGAATTCCAGATGCCACTGGACGCCTGGAGATTCTTCGTATTCACACCAAGAACATGAAACTTGCTGAGGACGTTGAACTGGAACAGATCGCTGCTGAGAGCCATGGCCACGTGGGGGCTGATCTTGCCTCTCTCTGCTCAGAAGCTGCACTCCAACAAATTCGAGAGAAGATGGATCTCATTGATCTCGAGGATGATCAGATCGACGCTGAAGTGCTGGCTTCACTCGCTGTTACCATGGACAACTTCAAGTATGCCATGGCTAAGAGCAGCCCCAGTGCTCTGCGGGAGACCATCGTCGAAGTGCCAACTGTCTCCTGGGACGATGTTGGAGGATTGCAGAATGTCAAGAAGGAACTGCAGGAGCTTGTGCAGTATCCTGTCGAGCATCCTGACAAGTTCTTGAAGTTCGGAATGCAACCGTCCAGGGGTGTACTGTTCTACGGACCTCCTGGCTGCGGTAAGACACTGCTGGCCAAGGCCATTGCTAATGAGTGCCAGGCGAATTTCATCTCGGTTAAGGGACCTGAATTGCTCACTATGTGGTTCGGAGAGTCTGAGGCTAATGTCAGGGATGTCTTCGATAAGGTGGGTTGAAGATTATTCTCATATTTTTTTTGGGGCATTTGTTTGTTCTGGATAGGTTCTCTGTAGGGGATTAGATTCTAAGGGAAAATATTTCTTCAGATTTTAGAAGAAATTTGAGTTTACTGCAGGGATAGCCATATCCATAAATTATAGTTACCGTTAAATTCAGTAGCGAAGTGGTAAACCGGTATAAGTCGATTTTGACTATTGGCCAGTTTTCAATGAATATCTCGGAATCTACGGGACATAGCGAAACTGCTGTAATTTTTTTCTTTTTTGTAGCTCTCAATTTTCTCTACAAAAAAGGTTATGACAAAAATTTTGCTATTTCCCTTAGATTTTGAGGTATTCATTGAAAACTGAGCAATAGTCAAAATCGACTTATACCAGTTTACCAGTTCAGTACTGAATTGTTAAGTAGTCAAAACAAATTAAATTAAATTGTCGAGTAATGAATTGTTGAAAATCGCGAAATTGCCTGGAGGAATAGGAGGAATTTGAATATTAATGTAGTCAATTAGTTAATATCAATCTCAAATTTTAATTATTCGACTAATTACCAATTTAAATATTCAAATTCCCAATTATTTATTAATGAGTAATTTATTTAGGAAGATTGACGATTATTTGGATAATCGGAAATCCCTTATAAGAAATTTAGTATTATTTACTTAATAGAAAAATTTACAGTTCCATATTATAAAATATTAACTCATCATCAAGTGGAAATTTAGATTATCAATTATTTTACTATTTTGAAGAATCGAAAGATTGATGGCCACCCCTGGTTTATTATAATATGATAGTAGTTTTTATTTGCTCATTATCTCGAGAAAAAGTAGTTTTGATTGAGAGAAAATTTCAAGAAATTTTCTTGCAGCAGATGGAATGGATGGCTTTACCTCAAAAGATTTGGCACATTTTTTTCTATTATCATCTTTTAGTGAGATAGGACGAGTTATTTAGATCCAATTTGATTATCTGAAAAAAGTCACGAAGAGAAAAATATTGAGGTTTTTTTTTCTGCAACTGATGCAAAAAATTTCGTTACATATTCTCCCAGCATTATCCTTCACTGAATTATCTAAAACTCAAGAGGATGAATTGTTTTGTATTGGTGGAAGCATATAACTCCCTAATTTTTCATGATTTTTCAAAACAAAAAACTCCGTATCTACGATTTTTCATTGATTTTTCCTATTTCATAATTTTATTGAACAACAACCCAATCTAACATCATCAGAAAGAAAAAAGTGTGTCGATTAACAAGATGTGATTATTCCTCAACAATTGAACCAATTATTATCCCGTCCTAGGCAAGATCGGCAGCCCCCTGTGTTCTCTTCTTCGACGAGTTGGATTCGATCGCAAAATCTCGTGGTGGATCAGTGGGTGACGGTGGTGGTTCAGCTGATCGTGTTATCAATCAAATTCTTACGGAAATGGACGGAATGGGAGCTAAGAAAAACGTGTTTATCATCGGTGCAACGAATCGTCCAGACATCATTGATCCAGCAATCCTTCGACCAGGTCGTCTCGATCAACTCATATATATTCCACTGCCCGACGAGAAGTCACGCGAAGCTATCTTCAAGGCCAATCTACGCAAATCGCCAGTAGCTAAAGACGTTGATCTGACATACATTGCTAAAGTGACACACGGATTCTCGGGTGCTGATTTGACTGAGATCTGTCAACGTGCCTGTAAATTAGCCATTAGACAGTGCATCGAGACTGAGATTCGTAGGGAAAAGGAACGCATGAATAATCCATCGGTGTCCATGGACACTGATGATGACGATCCAGTTCCGGAGATTACGAGGGCTCACTTCGAGGAGGCCATGAGGTTCGCTCGTCGCTCAGTGTCGGATAATGATATCAGGAAATACGAGATGTTTGCACAGACGCTACAGCAGTCACGAGGCTTTGGCACCAACTTCAGGTGATTATTTGTGCATTTGTGATTAATTTACACTATTTTATGTTATTTTCTTTCCATTTTCGTATTCACAATTAGATTAAGTTAATTTTATCCATTCTTGTTCTTATTATGCATATTTTTCCTTCATTCACAAGTTCCAACGTTGAATGAAGAAGAATTATGTTGAAGATCAATCGAAAGTGTTTTTTTGGGACCAAAACGAACACACGAAAGTCAGAAGTGTCAGATTTTTTTGGCCAGAGGTCATATGTTATCTTGTTTTTTAGTTTTATCGTGAATGAAATTCTGACTCAGTTTGAAACTTCTACTGAATTTTCTCTGCCACCAAAGAAGAATTGGTAGTATAAACCAATTGAAAATGTTTCTTAATATTGTTTATTTTAATGTATGGTTTTCAGCCAAAATGTCAAGGGTTGCGTGAGACAAAATTTCAAGGGAATAGATAAATTTCATAAATTTTTTGAGTTCTCTCTTTCTCTTTCTTCCTTTTTAGATCAAAAACATTTATTAACGACTTATCTTCAAGTTTAGCTTATTTATCCCATCTTAATAGTTTACTCTTGAATCTTGCATTCCTCTTAGAAATTAGTGTTCTTGGATCTAAATATAAAATGATTGACTTCAAACATTCCATTTAATTCCTCAAAATTTTTGTAATCAACGAGTAATGTCGTTGATTTTATTTCCAACGCTTTCAATAAAACTAATTTTAATATTGATTTTTCTATTGTTAAAACTAACGATTCAAGGAGAAAATTTATTGGTCATAATTTGTTGATAATGTTTCAGATTCCCCCAAAATGCTGGTGGTGGTCCACAAGATTCAACGCAGGGTGATCAAACCTTCCAAGACGATGGTGACGATGATCTCTATAGTTAAGTTTTCGTAACTGTAATGTTCATTGTAGTGAAACGCACCACAAAAGGGCCTGTCTGTATCCTCATTGTTTACCTCCCCCTCTTTTTTCACGTGTAAGTTTTTACACCTGTCACGATTTCTAGGGCTATGATTACTCATAAATAAATATAAAATACGAGATGAAAAGTGACAATTGATTGTGGTCTCCTTCATTATTAATTGGATCGAAGAATAAACGTCCCTTATCACTTCTCATCTCAGAGATCATAAATATAATCTGGGCCCAGATAACTCATTAAGTAATTAAAGAAAATATGAATGAAATAAATAAATAAGAATTCAATAAAATCATTTTTTAAAAATGAAATAAATATTAGTTTGTCGTGTTTTTATACCGAATTTATGATTGAGTGAATTATAAAATTTTTATATGCCCCTGAAACCTCATCTCGCATTCCATTTCAATGAAAAAATGAAAATATTTCGAACATTGCTACCCCAGATTATTCTATGACAGACCCTTTTGTTATGTCGTTACACTGTCAACTTTTTTCACGAAAAAAAATCGTCACAAGTAGGTTTGAAAAAAGAATTGTCGATAATTCAGGAGTAAAGATATTAAAACGTAACAGAATGAGTTGAATCTTCATATTTTGTTGAATCTGAAGTGATCTCGATAACGAATGATTCAAGAAAAAAATATCGGGAGATATCTCTTGCAAATTTCTTCACTTTCAAACAAACTTCTGACATTTTCCCCTGGAATATCTCGGTCTGAGATGACTACAGAATTAACAAATGTGGAAAATTCCACTCATTACGTTTTTCCTTTCACTACATAATTCATACTGCGTTAAGGATAAAATAATAACAGATAAATAAATGAAATAAACAGAAATGGAAAAAACAGTGAGGCTATGCATTGATTGAGTGAAATAAATACCTTTTGGTTGTGCCAATTTGGTTGAAGACATTCAGTTTTGCCTTTTTTACATTTTGAAGACATTCAGACTAATTAATTAATTTGATGACTTTAATTTTATGTGCAAAATGTGGAATTCGTCGAGAATGCTCTTCCGCAAATTGAATTTTCGAAAAAAAAATTCTTTTACTGAATGGCATAAGCCATTGGTTGCAAAGAATTTTCTCTTTTAAGATTCCCTTCTCATAAATAAATAATGGTATCCAATCCTGCTCAAATTCTGAATATAAATAATTTTTCTACGATTTCGAAAAAAAAGAATTTTTTCGTGTGGAAGATTCATTGTTTATAAATAATTAATCCAAAAACATTACGAACTGAGAGAATCGCAATTTCTCTGTTTTCCAATGAATTTTTTTCCATACGTTTCAAATGTTTTTTAAAGTCTGAAAAGAAACAAATTTAAACCGTCACAGTTTAAACGACGAAGAACTGTTCGGAAAATCAAGATGAAGTGAAAGTCTCCGAGATTCAACAACAAATATTGGATAAGGATTTCAAACAATAGAAAAAAATGCTCAAATATCATTCAACGAACAAAATTTTTTCTAGTCATTGGATTCCATATATTTTGTTACAATCACCCCTCACTTTCTTCTCTCCTATTTTCATTTTTCGTTCATTTCACTTCAGTTTCTCAACAAATCATCCTGCCCCTCATTTAATTTAACCAAAACTATCACCTTAAAAAAAAGTGGGAAGAAATTATTGAGAATGGAAAGTAAATGATGAATATCCACAAAAAAAACAACCACATAATCACGTATATTCACGTATATTCATTGGATTTGTCTATAATATATGCAATTAACGACAATGCACAAGCATTCGTAATAGTATTTACATTGGATTATTTACGCATTAATTATTAATTATTTACTTATCCACATAATTTTTTTGTCCTTTTTGTCTCTTTTTATTTTCTCATTTTTATAAAAGTAAAACTATGTCGTTTTATTTTTTTTATTCATTTTTTTCATTCACTAAACAAAGACGCGTTAGTATAAAACTGTTGAAAGGACACGTATCGTGGATCTATTGACTGTGGCCAGGGCTATTAAACCACCTCGTTCATAACCATCACACTTTTCACCTATTTTTATCACCATAAAATGACAGAATTTCATTTCAAAAATTTATTCTCTTGAATTATAAATCCTGCCTTGAGTGCACGTCTATGAGACATGCACATTCATTCATAAAAAAGGGAATTCATTGTACAAATGAAAGATCATTAAACTCGATTTATTCATCAAAGTGATAATTCTTGAAATGATACTAGAAAGAAAAAGTGCGTCGTTGTTGCTAGTTATCATCAAATCCTCGTGGATCTGCGAACAAATTGGCACCGATCGTGACTCCACGGATTCTTTAATGATAATTCATCTAAGTATTTTTAAATTAAATAGACAACAAACGTCTGAGTTAATTCTCTTATCAATTTTTTTGTCATTTTGCATTTTTATACATTTTTTTGCCTTTTATTCAGCATGGAGAGTGTCCCTCATTAGGCGCGACGTTGATTATAAGAAAAAAACGTCAAAATAACCAGTTGAAAGGGAAATACCTACTCCGAATAAGATTAAACGTACGTTCATATTAATCGTTCTGTTCACTCTTTCATTCAATTATTTTTTCATAATTTTTTTCCTCTTTTCGTTTCACTTTTCGCGTGCATTTCCGTCGGATCAATCTGTTTGATTGAACTCTTGCAATAATTCCCTCATTTTTTTTCGTTTTGCCTTTGATATGTTTCGAAATATTATCGAAGCTTTAATTTCTTCAATCCGTCCTCTGTGTCACTGGTGGAAATTCAGTGTCATCGTCCAATCGGAAGGTCCCGCCTCCCTTCGGTGGACTCTCCGTAGCTGCTATCATCTCGTGGTATTTTTCCGACTCTAGAATCCATTATCATGGTTAATAATATGGCTTAATTATGGAGTAATGAGTAACTCATTTTTTTACGCACACAATTTTTAACGAGAAAAAAATCGGTGTGAGCATGATTTAGTTTTGCTTGATGGCTATTGTTATTGTCTCGGGATTATTTTCCGGGGATGATGAGGGGGTGATTATTTGCGATTGTCTAATGGTTCTCATGAGGTAGAGTGGGGCAGAATGGGTAGACAGGAGGAGTGGATTTTTTTTTCAGTGGACTTGGGAGTGAGTTTTTTCTGAATATCTCTGAATCTGGGGGAGACGGCAAAATTTGTATAAGAGATTTTGTATATTCCACATGACCTTTTGCAAAATCAATCGTATGAAATTTAAAATTACTCAATTCTTCACACCAACATGAATCGACATAAAGATGTATTTGAAAGATCTAGGAAAAATCTGAATGAGTCAAGAGTGATTTAGATCGTGTACTTGAAGAAGTCCCGTACGATTTTTTATGTTCAGTGTTACCCTTAATTATATATTCAAACTCAAAGTTGCCATGTTTTTCTGAAAAGGCGAATTTTCAGAAAAACATCGAATCATTTTGAAAAACATCAAAAGCTCTGGGACCCAGTCCGGAGTTCCGCAATGAAAATTTAAAAATCCAACTACGGACGATATTTTTTCCGGATATTTTCATTGATAGGGTTTCTATACACCTCAAAATGAGATATCAAATTTTTTCACATTTTTCTGAGGCTATCCTGCAGTGTAATTTGAAAAAACGGAAAAAGTGCGGCGCGAACAATGTTATAGCAAAATTGAAATTTTCTATCAAATACTTCTGGTACTTGAAAAGTGGTGTGACCTTCCCTTAAAATACGCCCTTTTTCGTGCGATTCAGAGATATCCTTTGAAAACCCATCGTGATCTTCAACTTTCTAAGAAGATGGATTGTCTATAATTTTTTCATCTCCTAAATTAACGATACAATTTCCAGCCAATTCGATCTTATGAAAGCACACGAAATGAGCTTCAAAATCAACTTAAATTTGGTCTATTTCTACTCAGCATGTTCATACCTAGTTATAGAGGATGAAAGCATGAATTATTTCAGTATCAATACATGAAATAATGTCTGAATTTGAAGAATATTCTCATGGGTGAAAAATTTTAAAATACTTTTAGAGCATCTCTAATGAGTAATTTCAGGATTTTTCCAAATTATCCTAAAATTGTCGATTGGAGATATCTTGAATTTAGACACTGCAAATATTAAAAAATATTTCAACTTCGAATGTTCAGAAAATTCGTAAAAAATTCCGTAATTGGACGAGGACTCATCAGGAGGTCTCGGCAGGACGCCGTAAAAGCTAATTCCGTGTTATTCTCCATTAATTGTCAACATTTTGTTATTGGTTGGAATCATTTGAAGGGCAATTTAACGAACTATGTACAATTAAAATTAAGGATACAATAATTTCATTTCTGAAATCGACGTTTGTGCACTGGGTTTTTGGAATGGGTTTGAGCCCCAGGAGTATCGTCTCCTCCTCCTCCCCCTCCTGCCGCCCAGAGTCATTTTCTCATAGCTGGTGAATTTTGTTGATTTACCGAGCAAAAAATTATCTGGTGCTCAAAATAAAAATAATAATTTTCATCCTTCGTCACAACATCTCTCTAAGAACATTCAATTGGCTTCAATATTTATCTTTCCACAGTTCCTCCTACTTCTACTCATTCCTGAGGTGATGACGGAATAATGCTCATGTAATTTTCGAAGTTGTCTGCCCCCACAATTTCATTGCGGACTCTACACATCTACAAAAGTAATTATTTTTTGTAATAATTACGTCAATTTAAGTGGGTTGAATGATTCGAGCCTATATATTACGTCCGAGTGATTATCAAATTGTCTTAATGACGAACTTATTCACGAGAAATTGTCACAAGGCTTTTTTTATGACAAAAAAGGTATTTTGAGATTTCGCTGTGAAATCACTAGTTGCAGAGATAATTGCATAATCAAAAAATATGGGGTACACTGTTGAAAATTTTTGGCTGAAACTTCCGGTACACTTCTTGGAAATTTTTATCAAGTGGTAGTGCCACTAAAAGATCGAGGAATTCCGTCACAGAAAATTCACAATTTGAGGAAAACATTAATGGAAATTGTGAATTCCAGTTCAATTATTCTATGAAAATTGATGGAAACATGGGAAATTATAGCCAATATATTCCTGAATTTTCAATTAACTCAAAATTCAGCATAATTGCCAGTGAAATCTCAAGGAATTCCGTCCCAGAAAATTCACAATTTGATGACAATATCAAGAAAAATTGTGAATTTCACAATTTAATGAATACATCAATGGAAATTATGAATTCCAGTTCAATTATTCTATGAAAATTGATGGAAAAAAGGGAAATTATGGCCAATATATCCTTGAATTTTCAATCAATTTAAAAGTCAGCATAATTCCCACTCAAATCTCCAGGAATTCCGCCACAAAAATTCACAATTTGATGAAAACAACAATGAAAATTGTGAATTTCACAATTTGATGAAAACGTCAATGGAAATTGTGAATTTCGGTTAAACAATTCCATGAAAATTGATGGAAACACGGGAAATTATAGCCAATATATTCCTGAATTTTCAATTAATTTAAAATTCAGCACAATTTGCTGCTGAATATTTATGGTTTCATTGAAAATCCACTTTCATACTTTTTCGTTCCTTCATAATAACTGTCCCTGAAATTTCAATTTTTTTCTCGCAGTGTAGTTGTATTTTGTAATCTAAAAACAATAGTTACGATGGTTCTACGAGACAAGTACAGTTATTCAACATCATGCTATGTACATGCATGCCACACATGAAGGTTTTTTGTTTTATTTTTATCTATTTCGCTGATAGTTCCGTCATCACTGTCAAATAGTCTCGAATTGCGTATTTTGAGACGTGAGAAATAGAAAAATATGAAAACAAAGTGATTGTTATTTATGTTGAATGAAACAGCAGTCACTGTGAGGAGACTCTGAGGAATATTGAGATTTCGCAGTTTTTTAATCTTCATTGTGAAATATTGCAAACTAGTGCAAATAGTAACTAATGAGATCAAGATTTTTCTATTGTTCTTAATTGAATTTTCTCTTGATATCATTTTTTAGATGTCTCATTAGACGCTCATTTTATCTCAGTGATGATAGTGGAGTTATGAAACGAATAATAAACAATTTTTTTGCACTAATTATTCGTTTTTAGACATCTATCATCGCTCTTCACTCTTAGCTGAGTTTTTGAGGAATATCTTCGAATCTAAGGAAGATAGCGAATTTGTCATAATAACCTTTTTTGTAAAGCGAGTTGAGTGCTACAAAAAATGTTATGACAAAAATTTTGCTATCTTCCTTAGATTTCGAGATATTTATTAAAAACTGGTCAATAATCAAAATCAACTTAAACCGCTTTACCGCGTCGCTACTGAAATAATTTTATGTTTAGAAAAATGATATACGTCGACAAATGAACATTTAATTCTGGTAAAAATGGTCCTGGACAAAATTCAAAAACAAGAAATCTCAGAGAATTCCTACAAATTTCCTCACTAACTAAGGAAAATGATTAATCATGTTAATAACAAAAATACAAACAAATAAACGCAAAGTTAATTCAATTGGACAACGTGCATGCTTTAATTTAGTGTCGATCATGCATTAATTAAAAACCATGATCCACAGATTTCCCGATCGTATTTAACTTTATACGTAAACTCGCACGTCAGAATATCTCAATACCCACTACTGAAATAAAAATATTAAAAAAATAACATGACGATTAGATCCCTCATCAGAGGCAACAGCATTGAGTGGCCGATTGTACAGTTGTGCTACTCCCCTTGAAACCCGCAAAATACTTTTTGACATCAATAACAAATTTTGATGTCAAAAAATCTACATTAATAATCGCGCGTGTGTGTGTGCGGTTAAATGTTAATAAAATAAATAATCATTAAATCCATTTGCGTCAATTCACAAGAAATTCGACGAGAATTGAATCAATTTTTTTGACAATTAATAAATAAAATGGGGTAAAAAATTAATAATTTATTATCAGATAAATTATCAATGATTCGTGTAAAAGTTGAATGAACTTTTACGAATGAGACGAATTATATTGTTTAAGGCCCGGCTCCATTATCTGCCGAACGTTATCTATATTGATTTTTTTGGTCGATTTTTATCTGGAAATTTCGACTCAATGCCCCGTCATTCAGGGACACCCACAAATTCTAAATTTATTTTGAAAGAGCGTTTTTAATTAATATTAAAGAATGATTTCAATAGAGGAGATACGAATAATGTATAATTACATACATTGGGGAGAGGAAAGACGAAATAATAAATCTCTTGGCACATCACCAAGTACCACTACTAAAAATCTGTAATTTTTAAGAATTTTTTCATCCGACTTTTACAATGAATTACTAATCACTTACGCCAATCTCCTCTATTGATAATTGTACTGGCGATCAGCTGTCACTTTTGTCGGGAATAGGAAACTCGCATGAAGCTCAGTTCTTTAGCATTCCCCTGTGCAATCATTCCTCATCAGGCACAAAAAAATTTAATAGAAAAACCTATTGAATTCGTTTGAAAATTCTATTGAATTTCCATTAAACTGTCTATTAGTTTTTGGCTGATTCTATTGACATGTTCAATAGAAAACATTCAATAGAAGAAGTCAACAAAATTCGATTTTTCTATATAACTTATTCTTTTCATATATTTTATATAGAATTTGCTCGACTCAAATTTTCCAAGTTTTTTTCATTCTATTTTTCTTCTCTTCTCATCAAGAAAATCAAACGAAAAAACTTGGAAAATTTGAGCCGAGGAAATTCTATAAAAAATATCTCAATAGAATAAGTTATATAGAAAATTTGAATTCTAGTGACTTGTTCTACTGAATGTTTTCTATTGAACATTTCAATAGAATCGGCCAAAAACTAATAGAACAGTTCAATAGAAATTCAATAGAATTTTCTAACGAATTCGATAGGTTTTTCTATGAAATTTTTTCGTCCGTGATAACATATAGATAGCTAAACGTCGAAAATTATGGAGGTATTGCCTACATGTCTTATGATAATTAATTAAAAATCTGTCGTTTTCGAGAGCAATTTTTCGGCCGTGGCGTCGAAAAGACGGTCAGGTACCGCTTCATTGGTCGAAAAAGCAGAGAGTGGGGAACTGTCGTCCTCCATTGGCCCAGGCGCACCTCAAGATTGGGTTAGGTCGGCTCGAGCCATTCTGTGATTGGTTCAGCACCCGACCGTCTGTATGACGACATTAGCCATTTCAAAGCGTTTGAAAACTTTTAACAATTATTAATTAATGAACAATATTTCGAACGTTTGTGAATGAAAAATGAATTATTCAGGTCCCGAACTTGAGATTAGAAAATTGAAAAAAAATGCAAGTTCCCTATGTTCCTACTTTTGCGCCTCCAACAAAAGTGACAGTTGATGGACAGTATAATTTTCAATTGAGGAGATCGCTAAGTGATTATTAGTTCATCGGTAAAGTGTGATTAAAAAATTCTTTAAAATATTACAAAATTTTTCAAAGAGCTGTTCGTTTGGTTGCGCTGTGCCAAAGGATTTATTATTTCGTCTTTCCTCCCCCCATGGTGGACATTAACCGGCCGCCATTTGCCACACTAATTACACATTGTTCATATCGCCTCAATATTAATTAAAAACACTCTTTCAAAATATTCAAAATTTCCTTAAATTTTTTTCAATCCAAATTCATGATTTTCGGATTGAGTGTCGGAGTGACGGGGTATCGAGTCGAAATTTCCAGATAAAAATGGAACAAAAAAATAAATCTAGATAACTTTCGACAGATAATGGAGCCGGGCCTTGATATAATTTTTTTTAGAGATGAGAGCGAATACGGGGGTGAATTTGAATAGTGGACATACCAGTACCTGACATGGAGTCTGGTGAGCGGCCGCGCAACGCACCCGCGTAGCTATTTATGCAGGCTTCAGCGGATAATAAAAAGAAAAAATAAAAAATCACATCAAAAGTTGAGGTCATAAACTAATGAAAAAGAAAGGTCTCCGGCTCCCACTACCCCACGACAGAGATTGTTTATTCATTTATTATTCTTTTTTTTTTTTCATCAGTCAGTCTCATTGCGGGGGTTAAGAAGCGAAAGAATGAAGCATATGCTTTTCTCTGATATTCTTACAGAATAATAAACAATTTGATGATGAGAGAGTAGAAGAGCGCACACACGCACCCACATGGGTAATGGGTAAATAAAGTAGATGAGGAATTCAATTATGTGGAATCCAGCGGCAGTGGAATAAATGTAATAAGTCGATTCTCCATGTTTTGGTAGATGTGGAATTGTCTATACATGGAGAAGAGATGTCATTTCAAAAAATATTCTATAGAAAAAGTAAATAGAATTCGATTTTTTTATACAACTTATTCTATTAAGATATTTTCTGTAGAATTTCCCTGGGTCAAATTTTCTAAGTGTTTTTCATTCTATTTTTTTTTCTTTTCAAAGAAACTAGATTATTTCAGCCGAGGAAATGCTACAGAAAATATCTGAATAGAATAAATTGTATGGAAAAATGGAACACTATTAACTTTGTCTATAGAATATTTTCTGTTTTTCTATTGATTCGATTCAATATAATGGACCAAAAACTAATAGAAAGTTCAATAGAAATCCAATAGAATTGTCTAGGGTTTTCTATTAAATTTAGTCATGAGGCCCAAAAATACCCCACAAAAATACCCAAAATACCCCACATTTCAGTAGTTATAGCAGAAATTTGAAGAAATTTTCCACCGAAATTTGTCATTTGACCATGAATCATTACCAAAAAGTGTCTAATAGAATAATTTCACAGGTTAATTCTCTCCAATTATATAAACGACGTGTGGTTTTAGGCGACGTGTCAGAAAACTTTTTTGCAGCTGAAAGAATTTTTTATTAAAAAAATCTTTCGACATTTCCTTCTAAAATCACTCTTCTCCACGCTGAGCACATAATTACCAAAAACTAAAAATTCTACTTATTACATTTTACCACTCCGCTCCAAAATGACTCCTACGATTCCTACGATTTGACGAGAGCAAGCAACTAATAAAAACAGATTCTTTGATTTTCTTCATCAATGAAGACGAAAAAATCCATTTTAATTCTTCTACCGTAATTAAATTAGCAAAATAACAAAAGAATAATACAATTATCTATTCATTATTTCTGGCGGCAAGTAACGTATAAACTAAATTCGATAAATGCTCATACATTTTGCAAATGTGTGAAGATAATTATTCGTAAATAAGTGTAATTCTTCCGAGAAATTACAAACAAATTCAAGAGAGTAGTTTATTCATGCATTACAGTTACTTTTCCGCTTTTAAATCGAAATATCATCTTTATCATCTTCAATTCGGAGGAATGTTTGTAGCGAATGACTGGTGATACGACAAAAGTTCCCCTGAATTTTTCTATGTGAACAATCTTGGGAATTTTTCAAGCGTATCAACGTTCATTTGCTTGTGTGCGTGTGTGGCATTAACACGAGGGAACGACACTTATTTTAATTGTATCGCTCGCCAGTCCCCAACGATGCGTGCGATAAATCACGTAGACAATGGTGTACGCGAATATTTAGCTATAACAATTCAGTAGTGAAGTGGTAAACGGAGATAAGTCGAATTATCTCCCAGTTGAGTTTTTGAGGAATATTTCCAAATCTAAGGGAAATAGCGAAATTTTCGTAATTACATTTGTTGTAGCACTCAATCGGCTTCATAGAAAAGGTTATAACAACAATTCTGATATCTCCCTTAGATTCCGAGATATTGATTGAAAACTGGTCAATAGTCAAAATTGACCTGTACCGTTTTAGCACTTCGCTACTGAATTCAGGAATCATGCGGTAAAACAAGGCAGAATGGGTTGATTTTCCACAGTTTGTTATTGAAGACGAAATTATTCAGATTGCGAGTTTTGAGAAAGAATGGGAGATTACATTTTTTGTAGGAAATTTATCGAAACATGGAAGAAAAAGGCTTTTGACGTTTCCAATTCATGAGACTTTTTTGGAGACGAACGGGCAATTAATGAAGAGGTGTGAGATGTCTGTCAAATTTTTGGTAATTAGACATTAGCCTTGACAGAGACTGATTTTTGCCGAAAATGACGACGTTTTTTTTGTAACTGACGAAATTATATCAAGTATCGCGGTAGTGATACGTGCCAAGACGTATGCGTGATTGATATTTCTTCCTAAAGTAAAATGCCTTCGAGATAAACCGGCAATCTACAAAAAAATCATTTAAAAATGAAAATTGTTCACAAAATTATTCAAAGTTAGAGTTATTGAAGAAAATATTGGGAGACATTCTTTGTAGAACATTTTTTCAGCTACAAAAATGATCTTCTGACATTTCTATTTTTGCGTTTTATTAATGCGACTTTTTTCAAAGACGAATGGACAATTAACAAAGAAGTGGGCGATGTCTGTCAAATTTTTTTTTAATTAGATATTCGCCATGATAGACTGATTTTGGGAAAAAATATTTTTTGTAACTGACGAAATTTCTAACGAAATTCTATTGGCATTTCTTCCTAAAGTAAAACGGTGTTCGCGATACATGGGGAATCAACAAAAAAACATTTAAAAATTAAAATTGGTCAAAAAATTATTTAAAGTTAGACTTATTGAAGAAAATGTTAGGAGACATTCTATGCAGAAAATTTTTTTAGCTACAAAAACAGTCTTCTGACATTTCACTCTAGAATCACTTATTCTTAAGGGGAAAATGGACAAAAAAATCGAGATGAATTCTCCTGTTGTGCATTAATTTTAGTAATGATTTATTTGAGCACAAGATGTCCAAAAACACTTTTGTATGACATTTTACCAGTTAAAAAAGAGGGTCTTGATCATTTCTTCTGAAGTCACTCGTTCAATCGAATGGAAATGTCAATTTTTTGCTAATTATGGATTCATTCTCCTAAGAAGACATTTTCCGATTGAAAAAAAAAAATAAGTCAGACCGAAATTTGGTTCGAAAATCAAATCTCAAAAGACTTTTATCAAAGCAAAAATATTTCCCATAAAAAAAGTTCTCCGATTATTTCTCCTAAACCATTCTTTTTCTGAATAATTCCGGCATTGCATAAATGTGAAATTTCGATTGAAATTGGTTTACCACTTCCCAAGTGATGGCAAACACTCGTGATTTATTTTTGCACATTTCATTGGTTCCTTGGGTGTTGCCAAAAATTCTTGTTTGATGACAGATTTTCATTGATTCTCATTGTCATGATCATGCGACACAAACTTACTTCGCAATCTAATTTCAATTAAATTAATTGTATCGACGTAATTGTCAAGGATATTTATTACCTGGATTTTGTACTATGGGGGCTGCAGGTGTCACGTTGGCTGTGGTCTCACCTGCGGTTGACACACTGGCGCAGTCTACTTCGTCCTGTTTTCCATCTAATCTGATTTTTGTTGGACATGAACCGAATGCATGAAAAACTCCAAATTAGTCGACTTTTCTCATTTTATTAATCGTTAAGACCCGCCTCCATTATCTTCCGAAAGTTATCTCAATTGATTTTATTGTTCGATTTTTATCTCGAAATTACAATTCGATGATCCAGCACTTGGAGACAAACGAAAATTCTGAATTTAGATTGAAAAAAAGTTTTAAAAAATCTGAACATTTTGAAAGTGTTTTTAATTACTAATCACTTACGCCAATCTCCTCCACTGATTATTGTACTGATTCAGGTATTAACAAACTTGATTCAAGTATGAAATTGAAAACTATTATTATATTTTACTGAAATGAATTAGTATTATTTCAAATAATTGATTTTTCAGTTTTATAATTATTACATTTCATTATTATTAATATTATTATTATTCGTATTAATACTATAATATACTTGATTCAAGTATATTTTATACTCAATTCAGGTTTTTTTTCGCTCTTTCGAAATGTTTCGAATTTTTTTTTACTTTTTTTCCATCTAAATTGATCATTTTCGGGGGTCTCTGAGTGACGGGGCATCTAGTTGAAATTTCGAGATAGAAATTGAACAAAAAAAGCACTCTAGATAATGTTCGACAGATAATCGAGCGGCCTTAATGTGAAAATGATTTGAAAAGAATTGTATTGGAGCTGATTAAATTCTTCAGAAAATATGATCTCGTATTGACTTTAGAAAATATTCATTTTCGAAATGATTGCATGATTATGAAGAAGAATTCGATTCGCCTCATTAAGATCAGCTCCAATCCGTAATTTATTCAATTTTCTAGGGAAATATGAGGAAAAATGAGCCACCTTAAGTCATCCATGTCTCTTGATTAAATCATAGGATTGGAATAAATCGGGATTCATCAAAATGAAAAAGAACGTTGTCAAATTTAATTTTGCCGAACTCGAGTACTTGATGGTTGAATACGGTTCATTTTACCCCTTTCTGTCCTAATAATATTTCCAAAGGTACCTGTGCTGCTTCAGAAGTGTGCAGTCGCCACCCTCATTGGGATCCAAATTGTAGACGTAGAGGTACCCATCTGCATTTGCCACGAGTAGCCTCAGGACTTTTTGTATTCTAAACATTCGTAGTAGCGAAATAAAAAATTCCATTAAAAAAATTTCATTACAAAAAAAAAAATGAGAGGAACTGTTATTCCAGTATATGTCTAAAAAATATGAGCTTCTGCCTAAAATGAAAGAATAAGATAGAAACGATGATGAATCGAAGAGTTATAAAATGAAAGTGAGAAAACCCATGTGGAATATTTATAACGATTGAGCAACAGATGGAAACACTTACATAGTGATGGCACAGACGTTTTTCAATCCTTGAAATGGCAGGTGCACACTGGCGAATGCACGGCCTTGATTGAATACATCAGTAACTTGTGAAGGTAAATAATTTGCTGAGGCTGACACTGCCTTTGTCAGGTAACCCATCCAGCTCTGGGTCTCCTCAGGCGCCTGTTTGGGCCTGAAAAAGTTCCAGTTATCCATAAGAAATCGTTTCTTGAATTGTAATTGAAGTAATTAGTGGAATGGCGTGAGGACAGAGTGTACTGTCAGTTTATCCTTCGAACATCTCGAAATTTCTCAGATTCAGAAATGTTGACGAAAGAATTTCTCAATTGAATTTCTTCAAATGCAACATGAATTTGTTGATTATTTTGCAAATATCTTTAAGTGGTTTGGAGAAATCATTGAAGGACTTTTTGAAAGAAAGTCTGCCAGGGATTGCCAAATCCATAAATTATAATCACTGTTAAATTATTAAGTAGTCAATTCGTTAATATCACTCTTAAATTTTAATTACTGAAGCTATCAATTTCAATATTCAAATTCCGAATTATTTATTAATCAGTACTTTAGTTGGGAAGAGTGACGGTTATCTGGACAATCGAAAATTCCTCATAAGAACTGTAGTATTATTTACTTCATAGATAATTTACAGTTCCATATAATTAAATATTGAATTCATCATCAATTGGAAATTTAGATGATTAATTATTTTACAATTTCGATTAGTATATTTAAATTATTAAATATTATATAATTTTTGTTTATGTTTTCCAAGTTCTTTTTCTTAGTAATTCACATAAAAATTTCGTCAAATCCAAAACAAAGTCATATATTGTTTCAGCATATTTTTGAGTAGATAAGTTGTAGTGAAATTGAAAAACTATCGGTTCATTGTTTTTTCAAAATTACGAAGCTCCAAAAATATTTACCAAATTATTCGAACAGATTTTTTTATCAAGTCTAATTTGTTTCACAGATTATGTTTTCAAGAGATTCAAAGAATTGAATAAAAAAATTATTGTCGTAAAATACTGTCTCACTACGAAAAAGATCTGATGCTTTTCCCTGAAACCATTACCTTCCGAGGTATTTTTTAAATCAATCTGTAAGGAATATTCAAGTGATTTATCGTCTTTTGTCTATAAAAATGATAACAGTAATTAAAAAAATCATAGAATTCTTACGGTTCCTTCGGCTCCTCCAGTTTAAATATGTGTACCGTTTCTGTATTACTGGAGCAACACAAGAACATCGAGTCCATGCTGAATGCCAAACTACTGATTGACACGCATCGCTTGACGCCTCGACGAAATTCAAATAATTTAGTTCCATCGTGAACCTTAAAGAGGATAAACAATGGGTCAATTAATTCCTCGGGTGTTTTAATGACAGACTGTTTTTGTTCTCAAAAGCCTTGGACTGTACTTACCTGAAAGACTCTAATCACAGTGCCTTTTTCTGATGCCGTTGCAACTTTGGTACCATTTGGACTGAATGCAAGCGCTGCCAGGGGACTGTCGTGAGCTGGGATCATTGTTTTTGCTTGCTATATACAGTAATCAGACAAATCAACAGTTTATCAATATCTTTCCATCAATTGGGGACGATTACGTGTGAAAAATAAAATATGATTCATGTTTTTCTTTGTAATTTAGGGGCTTTTCATTTGTTTCAAGCTTAAATATAAACCCTTCTCACTTACATAGACCTTTTCATCCGGAGAGTCACTAGATTTTCAGACACTTTTACGGAATTTACATATCAATCATAATTTTTGAGTGCTCAAATAGATATTATCTTAACTGTCAATATTTATCAGAATCTTTGATCACTTTCCCGAAGATTTGTCAGTTCAATGAACAGAATAAATTTCCCCTACATTTCCAGAATGAAAAGGTCTGATGAGAAATTTGGCAAGTGCTCCAGTATTACTAAATCCTGGCGCACTTTTCGAATAATTAAATTTCCAGAGGAATGAATCAATTTACCAAATTGATGGCATCGAATATCTGGACTTCGCCAATGGTGTTGGATCCAGGATAGGCGAGATAACAGTTGTCACTGTTTATCGACAATATGCAGAGGCCTGCAACGTTAGGCGGCGTATCCCGAATCGTGTGTAACACCTTCATGTCCCGTATATTGTGGATATACAGGGATTCCTCGAGACATACTACCAGTCTCTGCAACGAGAATGAATCATATTTTGATAAAATTCTCTAAAATTTAAACAATTGAAAGCTGTCATCGCGTACTTAATTACGCTGAGATGCAAGTGGAAAAATTGCTTTGGTCACAACAAAGTCACAATATTTTTGGTAATAAATTAGCTTCTGAATGGAATTTTTGTGATTTTAGTGACTGAACAAGAATGAGTGGAATAAATCAGAGAGAATTTACAAGTGTAAATCGCAAAGAAAAATGTTATTTACCAGTGAGATAACTTTCATCACCCTCCATTTGTTCCAATATCCACTTTTTATGATAAGGATACAATAACATTAATATTCAATAAATTTACCGCTCTATTAAGTTTCACAGCCAGAATTGTGTTTGAGTAACTGTAGTTGCAAATCTCCGTTCCCTTCCTAAAATGACAAACTTTGAGCTTTCTTGGGGATGAGTAGTTAACAACCGCCATGAGGCTGCTGCTGAACAGCCTCTCGACAATGCAAATGTCTTCGGAATCTGCAAGACAACATCAATAGTTAAGTGATAAGAAGAATAATATGAAAAACATTTACTAAATGCGTGATCATCTCGCGAATTAATTAATTTAGACAAGTGGCGAGGGAAATTTTTCGCTGTTCTTGAACGTTTGAATGGTAAATCTTTTTTAACATTTTCAACATTTTTTCTGGCTCCTGAAATTGTGATCATCTCTTGAGATTTTCATAAAAAAATAAAAATAATTTTTTCTATCAGTGTAATGCATTCGATAGAACATTGGCTTCCTGCAGGAATTCTATGGGAAATTATATAATTTCGCCCGGCGATTTTTCAATAGATATTTAAGAGAAAAAAGTCAATGGATTTGTCAATAAAACTTCCTATTCTGATACTGCTGCGATATTTTCTATAAGAGTTCTAAGATATGATTTCGCCATAAGAAACAAAATGAAATATATAAAGAAAAATTGAGAAATTCATGTCCAAGGATTTCTATAGAAAAATCTCAAGGTAATTCGTTACGAAGAAAAACAAAACTTGACCCACTTTTTTCTAATAAATATTTATCGAAAAATTGTGTGGAAAGGTGGCGGGATTTTCAGAGAGAACCCGGAAGTAAACGAATAAAATTTTTAAAGAAATCTTCTTGAATTTTCTAGCGAGAATGTCGAATTTTTCCCTGAATTTTTTCATATGTGACTTCCACATGATTATTTTTCAATTCAATTACTGCACAAAAAATGTTTTTCTAAATTTTGTTACGTCCTATGGAGAGAATTCAACGTTAAATAATTCTCATTGATTTTTCTCCGAAGACCTCTCCCGCTTTTTATTTTGACATCAGAATTCTCATTCGAATTTTCCAACGACTTCTACCGTTTATCCGTTTTGACATTCTCTTTCATCATTCATTTTCTGCCTCCCGCGTCCCCATTTCTGATAGAATTCTTATCTGTCTTGAAATGTTCTCAAATTTATGAGACCTTTTCGTTGAAGATTTTCAACTTCTACATTTTTCAATTACAATTCCTTCGCTCTATTTATTTCTCGTTTTTTCAATTCCATTAACATTAAAAATGAATTAATTAATTACTCAATTAATTCATTAATTTTCCCTGCACTTCCAAACCAAATCACACAACAGTACAAAAGATGTGGAAAACTCACCATTTTCAAATATTTTCTCCAAATAATCAACCGAGTTGAGTGAAAATAATTTGTAACCGGACTTTGATCCAACAGCCAATGACCTAAAACCAAAAAAACCCACAAATTATGAAAAAAAAAACACGTAAATCAACATTTTATTCACCTCGACCTCTGCTCAATTTCGGATAAATCCCACTCATTATCACAGCATGTACTTTCATTCCATAAATTACAAGGTCAAAGACCTTGGGAGCATTCGATTACCTCACACTGGTATTTCTTTTGTCCTCAAGAGCACCCGAGTGACCAAAACAAACTTGAAAAAAAATTTCCTCCAATAATTTTTAATTTTCAACAATTTTCCAAATCTATATTTTTCATGTGAACTTTTAGAATTGTGTTTTCTCCTACAATTATTAATTTTTATCTATGAAACTACTTCATTGACTCAACAATTCAATGATCGGGTCACTCAATGGTCGATGATGATAATTAAAAAATAGTAATTGTAGGGGAAATTACAATTTTAAAAGTTCATATAGACAGTGGTTCCGTTTCCTCTTAAGGGGTAACGGAAGCGGTCGCAAAAGTTTGTTTTTTTCATCCCATTTTTCTCCGATTGTATCCAATATAAATGGTTGAAATTTTGACCAAGTGTTGAGGGCAGCCTGAGGGAGGGCGTCTATTATTTTTCAGATTTTTTGCAAAAAAATTGCAGAAAAGTTAACGACACAGCTCACGTTACCGTTTTTACAGGGAACTGTAAAATGAGAAGCGACAAAAACCTTTTTTTAGAGACTTATTGTTGTCTCGTTACCCCGTAAGGGAAGACTACTATAAGTTTTAAAAGTCGCGGGCGATTGGAGTGAGAGATCTCATGCATTGAAGATCGATTATATATGTCTAAAAACGAATAATTAGTGCAAAAAAAATTGTTTATTGTTCATTTCCTCCACACACTGAGAAAAAAAATTATTTTTGCCAAATATCCATTTTCTTGAGAGAATTATTTATTTTTTCAAAGCCGTATTTCTCCAATGGAGTCATTCATTGCCCCAGGCAATTCTCATTAAATTTCAATTATGACAATTCTATTGCACGAGAAGATGATCGTGTTAGCAATGAACTTGAGTAAAATTTCCCGATAATTATCAACATGAAAAAATAAGTCCAAATTCTTCCCTCCAGAATATAAGAAGTTTAGAAAAAATTAATAATCAATGGAGGAGTTCCTCCTAGGTCATGTGCAACTATGTCAGCTTGTTCTAGTCATCCTCTAGAGCAAGCTGATTGTCACAATTGAAACCTAGTCAAGCTCGCTTGCAAATGACTCGATTGGAGAACAACGATTTTGAAAAAATAAATGCTTCTCTGAAGTAAATGAATATTTGGCGAAAATAATTTTCTTTTTGAGTGTATGAGAATAGTATATTTCAGGGCTAGTGCCATGGGGTTTTTTGCTCGCGTGGAGTTGACGTCCGAGCCGAAGGCGAAGACTGGCCAACCACGCGAGTAAAAAAACCCCATGGCAGTAGTCGTGAACGATATTTTTCCGTAGTGATTTTCACGTTTACGAGTTTTGGAAAGGGCTAATACCAATCCCCGCACGAGGAAAAGTGAAGAGCAGTACGGAAAATCGCATTCCAATAGCCCGCGACTTTCAAAACTCATACCAGCCTCCCCTTAAATAATAAAATCTTCGTAAAATGTCCGGAAACTTCAGGTCAAATGGCTCAAAATGAAAGCTCTGACATTTGCCAACAAAATTATAAAAGCACTGGAGAAAAAATACCCAAACTACTTGGATATCCTTAAAAAAGGTAATCGGAGGTCGCTGAGTATACCATCACCGACACACATCGCCGAGAGATTGGACAAGGACTCGTGTGGCAATCGCACTACATAAGAAACAAACAGACTCATTGAAAAAACCTCATAAACGCAATCGTGCATAATTTCTAGTAAAACCAACAAAAACAAAGCGAAAAAAACCATTAGAAAGGACAAACAGCTATCCCCTCATCAATTAATCACTGCCCAACCCCTGAATTAATCACCACGCAATCAATTAACGATCTTTAACCATTTTCAGCAAATCTTATTCCTTCATGGTCAAGGAAAATTCTATAATTTTTTGGCTGATGGCAGAGCATATGAAACTAACTTCTTTGATGTTTAAAAAAATTAATCGGAGTAGTCTCGCCAGAAATAAATGAACCAATTTTTCTTTACACACGGGCTCTTATGGGATTTATATTGAAATTTCTAGGGGAGGGTGGGGTAAAACGGACACTTTAGACTTTTTAAAAATTATTCATAACTCAGAAACAAATTGATCAATTGAGCTTACTTTAGGCTCGTCACAAAGGGAAAGAATTGTTCTTTGTATTGAAAAAAAAATTATCAAATTTTATCAACATTTCAACCCCTCATTAACATTTTTTAAAAAGTCAAAAGTGTCCGTTTTACCCCAACCTCCCCTAATTCGCCTACTAGAAGACTCTAAAAATAGAAAAAAATAGAAGGTAGGGGAGGGTGGGGTAAAATGGACACTTGACTTTTTGAAAAATATTCATAACTCAGAAACAGATTTATCAATTGAGCTCAGTCTAAGCTCATCGCAAAGAGGAATCATTGTTCTTTCAATTCAAAAATAAAATTATTCCATTTCATGAACAATTCAACACGTCATGAATATTTCAAAAAAAGTCAGAAGTGTCCATTTTACCCTACCCTCCCCTAATGTGCAAACCTATACTGAATCGAATGGCCAGAAAAAAAATTGGGGTACCCGGGCAAAAAGAGGAGATATTTAAAAGATTCTATCCCATATAAGCGCATGTTAGTGCATGCATTTGGTGCATTTGTCCACTCCGTTTCTAAATAATAAACGAGGGTTAGTGGATTGAAATTTTTGTCAAGACAAAGAGATCAACTTCATCTCTCAGTTGAAAAAAATCAATTTTTTTAATACTCGCGATTTCGGCTAAACATCCTCAATCCGCCAAAGAAACAGAAATAAGTTTCAAGTTCGGGGAGACGTGAGGACAAGCCAAGTTGAAATAGGTAGGTGAATGACGCATGAAACGAAAACATAAGCAAACCGAGGGACAAAGCGGGAGAAAGAGGTGCAATACGTTGTACCAGTTGCGCGAGATGAGACGCGCATTGATGCACTCAGTGAGGGTGACGCCAACACCAGTCTCCACTCAGATGATTGAAAAAACAATCTAAAGCACGTATGTATGATTTAATCGAGAAACAAGAGGGCAAATCGTCTGAATTTATTTGTCATGGGGGACGAGGGATGAATTTTGAGTGGAACAAAGCAGAACGGAGACAAATGAGAATAGACAACAGAGCAAAAACAAAATAGAACAAAACACAATGGAATAGAGCAGAGCCGAGGGAATGAACTTCGTAGTTTATGAAATGTCCGTTAAATCCTTGACAACAAAGACAATGACATCGGGCATTTCAAACTCACAACTCACGCGTCTTATGTTGTTTATTGTTTTGACTGTGATAATAACGATTGCATTATCAATTTACTCGATTTTCATGAATGCTGCTCGAAGGTTATGGGTTGTGATTGTACTTACGTGCAGTCCTGATTGAAATTAACAAAATAAGCACCACTCTGAGGTTCAGTTGTTCGATTTGCGAGGTTCATGAGTCCAGATATACTGTATTTAAGTCCTTGCGTCAATACATCCACGTTGCGCGCTAGATTTTGCATATATTTTCACCCAATAACAGTATTTTTAATAATTGTTTATCACGGGTATTTGAGTGATGTAATGGCGTTGCACTGCTAACACACGGGAAAATAAAAAATAATATTGTGAATGATTTTCGATGGTTTATTTGGTTGTTAGGGGGGGAGAGAGAGAGTCGAGTGGGTACGGTCACTATTCCACTGAACTGACGGGACTGGCGACTATGCTATTATTCCATATTGAGCCAAACAGCTGACAAACCGTTTGCACTGAATTGGAGGAACGATGGGGAATGGTTATATTGCGCGGAGTGTGCGATTCCCTGTTCCATTCGTTCCGTTTCCATNTGATTTGCTCTGAAATTCTTCTGCTCCGAAATTTACGAATGGATTTCAAACAGCTCCGAAATTCATTCTGCTCCGAAAATTCGTAAATTCGTAAATTTCGAAGCAGAATGAATTTCGGAGTAGTTTGTCTACTTCTTTCGGACTGGAGTGATTTGCTCCAAAATTTATTCTGCTTCGAAATATACGATTTTCATGATTTGCTCTGAAATTCTTCTGCTCCGAAATTTACGAATGGATTTCAAACAGCTCCGAAATTCATTCTGCTCCGAAAATTCGTAAATTCGTAAATTTCGAAGCAGAATGAATTTCGGAGTAGTTTGTCTACTTCTTTCGGACTGGAGTGATTTGCTCCAAAATTTATTCTGCTTCGAAATATACGATTTTCATGATTTGCTCTGAAATTCTTCTGCTCCGAAATTTACGAATGAATTTCAAACAGTGCCGAAACAGTTCTGCTTCGAAATTTATGAATTTACGAATTTTCTGAGCAGAATGAATTTCGGAGTAGTTTGTCTACTTCTTTCGGACTGGAGTGATTTGCTCCAAAATTTATTCTGCTTCGAAATATACGATTTTCATGATTTGCTCTGAAATTCTTCTGCTCCGAAATTTACGAATGGATTTCAAACAGCTCCGAAATTCATCCTGCTCCGAAAATTCGTAAATTCGTAAATTTCGAAGCAGAATGAATTTCGGAGTAGTTTGTCTACTTCTTTCGGAGTGAAGTGATTTGCTCCAAAATTTATTCTGCTTCGAAATATACGAATGAATTTTAAACAGCTCCGAAATTCATTCTGCTCCGAAATTTATGAATGAATTTCGGAGCTGTTTGTCTACTGCTTTCGGAGTGGATGGGGGACAAATTTAATTTTTTGCTTCTGAATGGAAACATTGTAATCGCTCAAATTGAAATTTTGGACTTTTCCTATTCTATCGACCCGTTATCATCCAAAAAGTCCGAAATAGTATATTTCGATACGAGTGAGACGGAATATTCATGAGTGTGAAGTTGGCGCGGCGAAGCCGATGGCTGCCAATCACACGAGGTGAAAATTCCCGTCTCGCATGTGTCGAACAATATTTTTTGACAGTGATGTTACGTCAGCGAGTGGCAGAACTGTGCCTTTTTCGTTTACAAGTAGCAAAAAGACTTCTCGTTTACTTTTCGGTTACGAGTCAATGAAAAGTCACTTTTTGCCACGAGGTGAACGTAGCAGCAGTGCCCAAATTAGTATACTGTGCATCAAGGGCGGAAAGTCATGTTTTCCCACCCGAGGTGCACATGCTATTTTTTAACACACCTGCAAAGGAAAGTTCGTATTTTGCTCTTTTATAAGCGGGAGGAAAGTGCGTACTTTCCACCCTAGTGTGGAAAGTGGCTCATTGACGACATTGACGGTCAAGGTTGAACCTCTTTACTAATCTGAAATTGATGACAAAAAACCGAATATGCACGTTTTTGTTTTAATTCGATTAATCCAATCGGAAGCAAATTTCTAATTTATTAGCAAAAAAGCTATACTCGATTTACACCTGTGCGATGGGCAACTTGTCTGCTTGTGTAGTCGAACATCAGAGCTTTCATTTGAGTCCTATTTGACCCTAAGTTTCCGGGTATTTTGCAATGACTTTATTATTTAAACTTTGCAAGCTTGAATGTGAATCTCAATATTGAACCGTTAGAAAACATTTTTTAAATTTGAAAAAAAATTAGAAAATTTACTTTTGTAAATTTGCGCGTCAGATGACCGTTATTGTTATTCATATGACGCGATATAAAAAATGACGGTCACGGTCGTTTTTCATCTCTACTCGGTATAGCTGTTATATCCCCTTATTCGTCTCATTTTCCGCTCGATAAATGTGAAAAGTTTTGCGTTGAGTCATTACTCCTCCATTCATAACAAAGAAAAAAAAATGGTAAAAAAATGTTATTCTAAAAAAATACGATATAAAATTGACGCCAACACATAAACAATTAAAACACATCACTAAATATTAATCGCAGAATCTTCAGCATTAAACAAAACAACATTAAATAAAATACATTATGACTTGAAGTCTATTGAAAATTATCGACAACTGTTTTGTACCCTCACACATATTCCAACTTACACGTACGACTTGAAATATCCAATTTTATCATTGTTGTACGCAATTTGAAATGCGCATTAGGAATTGTTTCTTTTCACACGCACCAAGTTTATTAGCACAGTAAGTATATCAATGAATACGTGACGAGAGGCTCGGAAAATATGTTCAATAAAATTCATTCGTTCATCATGGATGTAGATAAGTCCTCCTATTAGTGCACGGAATTAAATTACACATGAAAATTACGATATCTTACATATCATAACTATCCCGGAATTTATTATTATACACACGAGGTGTCACTCGAATGGAGTAACACCAGGAGGAAAAGTCATGGGAAATGATTTTTTTTTAATTTTTACCTAAAAATATGGGAAAATGCAGAGTGCAATATGAGTTTTTCCGTTTAAGTTCTGGAAATTTTCTGGTTCGAGTTCTCAAACAAGTCTTCACGCACGAAAAAATTTAATAGAAAAACCTAGCGAATTCGTTAGAAAATTTTGTTACATTTCTGATGAACTTTTCGGTACTTTTCGGCACGAGGTGAACGTAGCGAGAGTGGAAAAATTGGAAATTTCGGATTTGACGAATACAATGCTTCCATTCGAAAGCAAAACCCAAAACTCAAATTGGAACGATTACAAAATTTCCATTCGGAATCAAAAATCCCACAATATCCAATATTGAAGTAACCGTTGCGCGTTGACCTAATCGTATCAGTTCCTTATCATTCCCCTCCATCGAAACCTCCATAATTCTCTTCTTTCTGCTTCGCTCAAGAGAACACTCCCACAATTTTCTAATCTATTAGATTATAATCTGAATAATCTAGAATATTAATCTAATCGAAAAGATGATTCATTCAACCCTTAAATTTCAACAATTAATTACATAATAATAATCCAACAAAATTTTTAGTCTCCAATTTTCAATTTCTATCATTTTTTCTATTCATTCAGTCATTTTGGATTTTTTGAATTTCTTCTCGCTGAAAAACTGATGTCCCTCTAATACTTGAAGAAAAAAAGTGATTCGAAGTCCCTGGCGAGATAAAAGGAGAAAAAAAACCTGTTCTAGCCGATTATCCGTTTCTGATTCTTTTTTCATTTCCTTTTCATAATAATAATTGGAATCCGATCATAGAAATGAGGCGTGCCGACATCCTTTATAATATGAAGGGAAAAATAAATTTAAAAAATTTTCAGGAATACATGGAGAGATTTTTTTATTACCCGAATGAGATTTCGAATGACTTTGTTTTGTGTTAACTCCTCTTCATTCAATTTTGTAACTTGTGAATTAAGGAAAAAAAAAATATATATAATAAGAATAGAAACGTTTAAAATTAAATTAATCCAATTTTGTGAAGATAGATTTTTTTTTATTCTGAAGACGGAAATAGAAAGAAAATTAAATAAGATAGCATAGGCTAATCTAGTAAAGAAATATCCTCGTTAGTAATGATGGCAAAATTACTCTAAGCTGTAATGAATTAAATGTCAACTATTTTTTAATATCCAAGTGGGAAATATCTATTTTCCTCACAAGGCCGAAAAAACTTTTCTGACGAGTGAGAGGCTTGCAGACGGAGGCGAGGCCGAGGAATGTCATCACACGAGTCAGAAAAGTTGTTTTCAACCGAGTGACGAACCAAATTTTTCTTCACAATGTCCGTAAACGGCGTTTGACGGATACGAAATGTCCGCAAAACGACGTTTTACGGACAGTGTGATGAAAAATAATGGCCAATCTAGATCTGAATCTCCCGCCCCTCCCCTTGTCCCGCCGTTTAAAATCACTTCAGTTGCACGTGGCAACATCGCCCCGACCGTTTCTCTGATTGGCCCCAACAAGTTCCTGCCTACCAGCTGTTTACCTCACAACTTATCCTATTTTTATTTATATTTTTCCTTCCTTTTTTCCTTCACTTTGCAATGACGATAATATTAAGGTTGACGCAATATGCGTAATATGTAGTAGTGTTAGTGTTAGTGACCGTGGAGTCGCGGGAGTAACACTGACTCTACTGTACCGATGGCAGGGTACGCTGGGGAGTTTAAAAACCATCAGCTGATTTTCGGAGCAGATGAAAAATTTCACTAGCTGTCACTGTAATAACTTTGTTCTTTTCCTTTGGGTTTGTGTTGATGAATAAAAGAGGATAAATACAATTGTTGAATAATTGAAATGGCAGAGTGACGACGACAGACACTAATTGTTGAATTATGCATATCATGTGGAGGACTGAACGCAGCAGTTCGTGATATTATAAGGTGACGTGGATTGCGTATTTATGATGGCACGCACGATAAAATTTGATAGAAAAACCTACCGAATTCGCTAAAATTCTATTGGATTTCTATTGAACTTTTATACAAAATTATATTAGTATTCAGACAATTTTATTAAAAAATTTCACTGCTTTACTGCGCGTTTTTGTTGTTGTAGGAAATGCCTAATAGAAGCGGTTTTCTAGATAAAATGAGTAGATTTCGATTTTTCTATTGAAACATTTTCAATTGAATTCCTTCATATGAATTTTCTGTGGTCTTTGCACTCTAATTTTTAGCCGTATCTTATCTCTTTGAAAAACAAATGAAGAAACTTGGAAAATTGAAGCCGGGGAAGTTCCCGCCGACATAAAAGAAGAAAAAAAAAATTTTTAGCCGATTATCCCTGTCTGATTCTTTTTTCATTTACTTTTCATGATAATAATTGGAATGCGACCGTAGTAATGAGGAGTACCCATATCCTTTTACCATATGAAGGGAAAAATAGATTTTTAAAATTTTCAGGAACACATGGAGAGATTTTACTATTACCCGAATGAAATTTCGAATCACTTTTGTTGTGTATGTTTGTTTTGATTACAAAAAAAACACTTTTGATTGATCTTTAACATAATTCCTCCTCATTCAATGTTGCAACTTGTGAATTAAGGAAAAAAAAATTAAAAAAAGGATAAAATTAAATTAATCTAATTGTGAAGATTGAAATGGAAAGAAAATAAAATGAAATAAATTAGTGTAAATTAATCGATTAATTTAAACTATTAATCTATTAAGTAATGAAATTGATTTATTAATTAATTCGTTAGTCTCAGAATGTTTGCGATTCACGAAACTCGAAAAAAGTCTTATTTATCACTATCGTTTCGCGGCACGTCATATTACATATCGAAACATTGGAAGTGCATAAAAAAATCATGTAAACAACAAATACTTGAAAACTAACGATGCTTCTACGCGATTTGTGTGACTTCATTTGCGGCAAAATTATACTTGAGTACAAGAATATTTCAAAGCATGAGACGATTGAAAAAAGAATTACTTGTCTCAAATAAATGTTTCAGACATGAGAATTTTTTTCTCAGTGTAAATATTCTCAAAATGATACACAGCAAAATCTGGAATTAATTTCTTTTGTCAATTTAGGACTGGATTCTGATGGTAAACTTTCTGTTCATTTTAGGAATTGTTGGACCCCCTACTACTGTGATTACATGCTTGGAAACCGATAAGTATTTATTTGCTTCATTGAGTCAAGAAATGGAGACTGAGAAGGACAGTGAAAATAATTCCGTAAGTTGCAATTCCATTCCATAAAAAGGGTGCACCTCAATACTCCATCAACACTTAATTATATTTGTTACTCATCCCTATTAGGCTCCTGATGGCACAGCAAAAACAAACAAGGATTCTAATAAAGAGGACCTTGAGGAGCGTTATAATAAGGTAAGTAAAGCATGCTCGATCGATCCAGTTGTTTGTTTAACGTAGATATTGATTTTTCAGTTGAAAGGGTTCGCACTCAAGTTGAAAAAGAAAGTGAATGATCTGTCTGAGGAATTAAAAACTTCCGAAGCCGAGAAAATCAAGGCTGTTACTGAGAGAGAGGAAATACAGAAGAAAGTATCTCAAATATCAGACAATGCCAAGAAGTTACAGGTAATGTATTCTCACTTTTAAATTAATAACGAGAATGACAGATGGAAGAACGCTCATTTTTTTTAAGACTAGGAAAGGGGGCACATAATTGGCTAGTGATTTCTGCATATTATTTTTGATCATTATGTATTCATTTATTCATTAAAAATGAGTTGATGTCCCCTTTTATTATGTTCAAGTATGAAAACCTAAACTTTCACGAAGAAGTGTCCACCAATTTTCATGTCAATACTCTATAAATCCTCTATAATAATAATGAAAAATTAAAAATTAAAAAATAAGTGAAGTTTTTGGATGGAAAATGTTTAAATTGCGATATATGGAGAAATTCATGAGAGGATCTCTTTTATAGAGAATTCGTTAAACTGCAAAAAATTGCCTTGGATTGGAAAATTTGCTTGGAAAATTTCCTTTCCTAAACGCAGAGATTTTTTATTTTTTTCAAGAATAATCTATACAAATTTTTTCCACTCGTTTGGTTCCACCACTTAAAAATTCGACTCATGACCTTCAACTTCTTCAATTTCGTTTCTAGACAATTCAACTCGAATACGACAGACTCCAAGATGCCCTCGAGGAGCAGAAGAGCGAAAACCGGAAAATAACGAAAAACCTGGAGACCCTTGTCCTGGAGAACACAACCCTGAAACAATGCCAGTACGAGCAGAGGGACAATGTCGCACACGTAAATTCAGATTTGGAGAATCGTACAAAAGAGTTGACGGAGTTGAAAGCAATCTTCAAGAAGAATCAGAGCTTGATAAAAAAATTGGAGGAGGAGAAGAGGGCAGAGGTGATGATCAGAGAACAGAGGGAGAAGGATTATGAGGACATGAAAAATCAATTGGAGGCGGAAATTCAAGCCCACAGAACGACGAAGGGACAGTTGGACACTGCGAGGCAGGAACGAGCCAGTAATAATGTTTTGTTCCTGGAGGTCGATAATTATGAGGTCAGAATTGGAAGAAACAAATTTACAAACGATCACACGTATGAAAAAATTCAATAGAAAAAATTAGCGAATTCGTTAGAAAATTTTATTAGGATTCTATTAAAATTCAATTGAGGTTTTATTAAAACTCTAGGGAATTCTCGTTAGAATTCTATTTGTTTTTTGCGCTGATTCTATGTGATATTTGATAGGAAAAAGTCGATAGATTACGATTTTTTATATGAATAATCTCTTGGAATTGTTTCTATGAGAATACTTGAGCATGAATTTTTAAAGTTTTTTTTACTCGGATCCTGTAATGCAAAATATTAAAAAATTTAGCGAAAAAAACTTGGGAAATTCGTGACCAAAAAAATCTCATGAGAAAAATTCAAATAGAAAAATCGACATTTATTGACTTTTTCCTATCAAATATCTGACAGAATCTGCACAAAAAACAACTTGAATATTAATGGGAATTCTCCAGAATTTTAATTGAATTGTCATTGAAAACTTCGTGAATTTATCAATTATTCACATGTATGAAAAAATTCAAGAGACTTTCCATTGAGATTTTATTGGAAATCGGTTGGACATTCCATCAATTTTTCTTTTGTCCATTTCTATGAAAAATATTTCTGCGATATATTCATGCATAGAAAATTGATGATAGAACAAAATCAATACATTTCGAGTCTTCTGTTCAACCTGTTGGTCAAATTTTTTAAATAAAAATTTAAGAAAATTTCGATGGAGAAAACTAATAAAATTGATACACACAATATCAGTATCTTGAACTGTATATAAAAATGGAAATCTTCTGTTTTTTATTCACAGAGAAGCATTGAAGACTTGAAATCAAAACTAGCTGACGAGTCTGAGAGATGCAGAGCCCTGGAATCCACGATAGAGGAGCAACGTCAGCTCCTCAGTACCTCAGAGAGTCAATTAGCAGAGCTCAGAGACACATGTTTCGCGAAAACTAATCAATTAACCACTCTAGGCGAGAAAAACGAGAGCCTAAAGTCTGAATTATGCGATTTGCGACAAGAAATCGTGCAGATGACAAAGGAGAAAGAGACTCTGCTGGATGCAATGGAGACAATAAAATCGAATTCCGATAAATTATCGAAGGAATCAGCAGCTCACACTGCGGAGAGGAGTAAACTCCTCTCGGAGATCGAGAATCAGAGCAAAAATCACGTGCAACAGGTGGAGATTTTGAAATTCGACATCTCCAGATTGACTGATGCTCTTCAACACTCGAACAACGAGATCGAGTCCCTGAGGGCAGAATTCGAGGGCTACAAGCTTCGAGCCCAGAGTGTTTTGAGGAATAAACAGAGCCAGAATAAAGAGTCTGGGCTGAATGGTCGGAGCATCAGTGAGATTGAAGCAGAGTTGAATCATCTGCGCAGTCATTCATCCCAACTGCAAGAGAAATTGAAGTCCAGTGATGGAGAGATCAAGTCACTGACAACGGATTTGAGTTTGGTGAGGGAGGAGAGGGACTCGGTGAGGGACAGTGCCAGGGACTTGGGGAAAAAACTGTCTGCGTTGAGCCAGGATTACTCGACACTGAGGGAACAGTATAGAATGCAACTGAGTGTTGTGGATAGAATTAGGGATGAGTTTGAGACGAAGGAAGAGAGTTTGAAGACTAATTATGAGGTGAATCATTTTTTCCATTTTAATGCGTGTAGTTGATTCTATTTTTATTTTTATTTTTTTGAAAAAATAATTGATAATATAAATTTCCAATTGATGATGAATTATTTTATCATATGGAACTGTAATTTTTTTTTGTCAAGTTAATAATACTAAATTTCTTATAAGGGATTTTCGATTATTCAAATAATCGTCAATATTTCTAACTAAATTGCTGATTAATAAATAATTCGGAATTTGAATATTTAAATTGATAATCACTTCAATAATTAAAATTTAAGAGTGATATTAACGAATTTATTAAATACTTAATAATTTAACGGTAATTATCATTTATGGATATGGCTATCCCTAAAAAAATTTAATTAAATAATCTAGCGAATTTGATTTTTCTACACAACTTATTTTTCAAGTTTTTTTGTTTGATTGTCTTGACGAGTAGAACGAAAAAAAAAGAATGAAAAAAACTTGGAAAATTTGAGCCGAGGAAATTCTACAGAAAATATTTCAATAAAATAAGTTATATAGAAAAATCGAATTCTATTGAATATTTCAATGGGATCGACCAAAAACTAATAGAAAGTTTAATACAAATCCAACAAAATTGTTTAGTGAATTCGCTAGGTTTTTTCTATGATATTTTTTCATACGTGCAATTTTTAAAGCATTCGATTTTTCCACAGTAGAAGTGTGAAAAAATCGCAACAGAAAAATATTAATTTAGATAGTGACAATTTGCACAGAACAAATCACAAAAAATCTGACATGAACAATCAATAAGTTTTTGATGGATATCTCTCGAGCTAGAGAGAAACAGAAGAAGTTTCATGAAACCTCTCTGTCGATATGCTTTATGACAATTTCAAAAAATCAAATTTCGTTTCAGATGCAAATTTCCACTCTAGAGCAGAGATATCAACTCGAAATCGAGAAACTCCGCTCTGATCTCAGCAAATTATCCTCCAAAACCGTCGATAAATCGTCAGAATTTAGACACGATGGCGATAGTAACGTATCTAGAAACGATATGCACTTACTGGAACGAGAGGATGGAGAAGGCTCTGAGAGTGTGGATTCATACACAATCGGTGGCTCCTCAGCCGAAAAACAGAGGAGACCATCACTGATGCCCCTGGATGAATTATTAAATTCGTCCGACGACTTTTCGAAATCAAGTGGTCCACCTCTGCCCTCCAAAGTCGATCGCCAGGAGCTGGAAATTTCCGAGAGACGAGTTAAACATTTGACTGTTTTGCTGGCAGACGCTGAGAGGGATGTGGCTAAATTGAATCAGTTGAATCAGATGCTGAAGGAGGACATCCGGAGGCAACAGAGGAGTGTGGAGAGAGAGCATCATGCCAATAATTTTGAGTACTTGAAGAATGTCGTTATGAAGGTAAAGTATTCCACTGGAAAATCTTTTTCATTTCTCTGGAGAACGATTAACGTTTTTTATTTAATTCTTTCCAGTTCGTTACTTTGAGAAATGGAGACGAGAGGAGTCGTCTCATTCCAGTGCTCAATACAATTCTCAAGCTGAGTCCTGAGGAGACTCATCAACTTAATCAAGTAGCTGGAGGTAATTTGAATTTTATGAATGAAAAGGGGGGATTGATGATTCACATTGCATACTTGAAAAAAAGGCGGAATGATCAAGTGTAATCATCATTTCGGCTGTCAGTACTGAGATGAAGAATACTAGATTTAATTAAATCACGTACGAAAGTGATGTTGTGGAGAACCTAACGCATTCGCTGGAAAATTCAATTGGATTTCTATTAAACTTTTATTAGAAATTCATTTAGCTTTTTACCGATTCTATTGAGAAATTCTAGAAATTATTTGAGAAAAAAATCAATGAATCTCGGTCTTTCAGTATAACTTATTCTATTGATATATTTTCTATAGAAAATATAATAACGAAATGTATTATTATTTTTGATTTAATTAATTGATTAATTCATTAAAGAGATAATTAATCAATTAATTATCTCTTAATTATAATTAATTAATTAAAGAGATAGAAAAGTGACTTTAATGCTTGAATTCTTGAAAGATAATCAAATCAATAAATTTTCGTATTTGAAATTCCTAAAAATTATAATTTGGATTTTCTTAATATTCAGTTTCAGGACGAGGATGGCTGCCCTCTCTTCCCATTCCTGGATGGAGTCACGATTAATTGGCCTCATTGTTTCACAAAAAAAAACTCGAAACGTTTACTGGAGAGTATTTTCAAACCCCAAGAATAGCAATAAAGCATATTTTCGATTGAGAAGATTCACTTGCTTACTCGCATAATTGTGTAGAATAAATAAAAAACAGCAATTTTTCTAAAAAGCTTGAGCGCTCACTCTCAAGTGTTGTCTCTCTGCTTTAACAAGCGTCACCGCACCAGGTTTCTCGAATTAGTGTTGTTTGTTTGGGGGATGTGACTGATTAAAATTTTTCGTTTTGAGCCAGCCTCTCATAATTAAAGAAAACATTAGTGGTTGAATACGTATAAAAGAATTGGTCGAGATGCACATAATTGAAGGTGTATTTTTTAGATTTTCTTCATTTTCAATTCAAAAATGATTGATTCACGATTTTATATACTAATAAAATCGTTGTATTTTTTTCGAGTTATTAAGGGGAAGTTATTAGAAAAAGTCGTTCTCATAAACTCGAATTTGTACGAGTATGGTGAGGTGTGATTTCGTCCCAATCTGTGAGCTGCCCTGGGAACAATTTTTACCTCTGTCATCTAAAAGTCCTCCCAAGACCAGTAAATATCCGGAAATTTACCGATAAATTATTGGCTGGGTAGGTTACACAATATAAATTCCATCGCGATGAGTCACCCTCATTTCATCCTCAGTAATAGGTTTTGATTTTTTCATGAGAATTCATAGACACGAATTTTTCAGATTTTTCCCGGTATACTCTGTTTTGTTTATTACAAAACATGTATGAAAAAATGCTATAGAATTTCCTATAAGATATCCTATAGGACTTCCTAGAGAATTCGCACATTTCCTGTAGGAGTTTTCCGATAGGATTTCCCACAGGATTCCCTATAGAATTTTCTATCAGATTTATGACCCTAATCCTGACCCTTGTGATCGATTGGTTTCGAGTCTTAATTTTGTGTTTTACTTCCTATAGACAACTCTATAGTGAATTCTATAGGAAATTTTATAGAAAATCCTATAGGAAATCCCATCAGAAAAATCCTATAGGAAATGTTGGAATTCTCCATACGATTTCCTATATTTCCTATAGGAAATCCTATAGGATTTTTTCATATGTGCCCAAAACAATAGAATTTATAAAAAAAAATCTAGTACAAAATAAAGAAAAAAAAAGATTTTTTATTTTTATTTTTTTCTAATTTTTTGGGACAAGTGAAATTTGCTGAAAAACTCTATCGTGTGCTTCGCAATATTTGTGACAGAGGGCCACAACTGTCTCCACAACGTCATATATAGCAGTGTGCGTCTAACCTGTGCTTCATTGCCATGAAAAGATAACAATTCGAAACGCAAGAGATAAAACCCTGGCTTTGTTCATGTTGACCTTCATCAGTATAAAATAGCAACTGAATCGTAAAAATGCAATCTCCACGTGAGCGCAGCGGTTTTCGTGTCAGAAGATCATGGGAGGGCAACTTTCCGGTATTCAAGAAGCCGAACGTCATTGGATACTGGAGTGTTGATGGATCTAGAGCGTTGTGTCATGATGCGTCTCGTTTACAGTATTATTCGCCCCCACAAACGAGAGACGTTAAATTTGATTTGGATCGAGGGATTGAATTGGTTCACAGGAAGCCTGGGAATCTTGATGAAAGGATTTCACATATCCTGGAGTGGATCAAGTGGAATTATCCGAAAATTCGGGCAAATCCAGAGTCTGGGAGATGGTGATTACGGATGAAAAAATTTAATTGAAAAACCTAGGAAATTCGCTAGAAAAATCCATTCCATTTTTATTGAACTTTCTATCATTTTTGGCCGATTCTATTGAAATGTTGAAAAGAAAATATTCTATAGAAAAAGTTAAAAGAATTAGATTTTTCTGTGCAACTTATTCTATTGAGGTATTTTCTAGAAAAATTTTCAATTTTTTTGCTTGATTTTCTTGATGTGAAGAAGAGAAAAATAGAATGAAAAAAATTTAGAAAATTTCAGCCAAGGAAATTCTATGGAAAAAAATCTGAAAAGAATAAGTTGTATAGAAAAATCGAATTCTATTGGCTTTTTCTATTGAACATTTCAACATCATCGGCCAAAAAATCATAGAAATGCAATAAAATTGTCTAACGAATTCGCTAGGTTTTCCTATTAAATTTTTTCTTGCGTGGTTACATTGATGATTTTAAAAAATGTTGGACTTTTCTATGAAATTTTTTCGAAAGTGGATACATTGTACTGAACGATGTCCCACTCCGCCTCCAGAGTAGAACATTTTTTTTTTCATTCGTTTCCTTCAATTTTTTGCTTCATGGAGGCACAGGCTCCAGCCAAACTTCATTTGTTACCGGGGCTTGCTCACAAAAATCATGAAGACACCGTATGACAACCGAGACGGCTGGATAATTTGTGCTTCAAAATGGAGGGGTAGTATTTATCTCTGCGCTTTCGATACAGAGGCTGATAAGGAGGCCAAAGCTATTGAAACCCCGAGGCAGAAGCAAATGGCATCATGGGGATTCAAATTTGAACAGTATATTCTAGCAGGTATATTACCATTTTTTCATCAACTTTTACTTTACAAAAACAACTTTTACAACAACTTTTAGTTACAAATTTAATACCAAAACCACTTCATTCATGAGACAATAGATACTCCGCAATCTGTTTCAACAATTATTATTTTGTTGAAGATGCACCCGGGGGTTCACCAGATGCCTCTAGACCAGTCGATGAATGTGAGGAATTCAGTTGTGTATTTCAAACTCGCCTGACGCAACATTGGCTGCTCTACGGTGCTGAGATGGATGGGGTATGGTCTGATGAAAAATTGGAAGACCCTCTGCCTCTGGATAAACTGAAATTTGTCGAATTGAAAACGAGCAGGATCGTGGAGAACGATCGTCAGTTGATGTCATTGGAGAGGCATAAATTTCTCAGATGGTGGTGTCAGAGTTTTCTCGTTGGAATTGAGAGCATTCTGTGTGGATTTAGAGATGATGCCGGAGTTGTTCGAGAATTGCAAAATTATAAAATAGCTGATATTGCACGTAATTGCCAGGTAATCAGATGAAAATTTGGACAGAAGATTCTAATGCATTCGTTAGAAAATCCTATTGGAAAGTCATTCATATTTCTTCGATTTCAATTGGAAATTCCGCACGTTTTCGTGATTTTTGTTTCCAAATAAAATAATTTTACATAAAAATATCCAAAAAACAGATGAACAAGCGTATTTTTTTCGTGGTATTGATATTTCAGAAATATTGGAAAGCTGCCTCAGCGATGAACTTCTGTGACCATTTTCTACGACACGTTTCCAGTAATGTGATTAATGATTGTGACAGAACAATTTATAAATTTGAAAGAGTTCCGAACGGTGATATTTTTATGACTGAAGTTCCTCCAACACCGGATTATGCAGTTCTGCCACCTTGGTATATGGCAATTCCCCCTTGAAAGTACATCAGAATGCAATGCGATTTATTCGCATGTTGGATTATCTCATACACATGAACGCTTCTTGTACGGTCTGAGAAGAATTTATATTTTTTTGAAAAAATGCAGATAAAAATAAACCAAAAAATATAAAACAACTGTTGTTGTCAACAATGGTTTTGACTGATTTATTCGACTCCTGCAACCACATATCTTATCGTGATGAAATTATGCAAAAGAAAAGTTGGAAATTTTTTATAATAAATTAGCAATTTGCTTCCGAGCGGAATTTCTATAACCATGTATTTGTAATTTAATTCAATGATTCATTGAATTCAACATTGCCGCAACCTTGGCAACCAACGTTACCCCAATGTTGGCAACCAGCATTGTCCCAACGTTAGAATTTTTTACTTTTCCCTGAATATTGGTGTCAAAATTAATTTTTTTAACTACAGATAATGCAATAAATTTCATAATTGAACTCGGTCAAGATGACATTGGGAAGAATGAAAGATAATGCTGTTGGATTTCTATTGAACTTTTAGTTTTTAGCCGATTCTATGGAAAGGTTCAATAGAAAATATTCTAGAGAAAAAGACAATAGGACTCGATTTTTCTAGACAATTTAATCTATTGAGATAATTTCTATAGAATTTTTTTGACTCAAATTTTCTAAGTTTTTTTCATTCTATTTTTCTCTTTTTTTCATCAAGAAAAGCAAACAATTTTGCCACAGCATATTTTTTATTGAACATTTCAATAGAATCGACCAAACACTAATAGAAAGTTGTCACTAATAAAATCCAATAGAATTGTCTAAAGAATTCGCTAGGTTTTTCTATGAAATTATTCCATAGGTGGAATTTAGAATATTGAATTTCAAACATTTCCGTTAGGACCAATCTTTTCAACCAATGATAAACCCTCATGAACCATAAAGTTGGGGGAATCCCCCACCCCACTTGAAACTGCAATATCGAGCGCGGTATCTTACACGTAGACGATATTTGTCGATTAATCGACAACATCGATTTTTCAGGCCCAAACATACACTCAATCCCTCATCATCACCTGGCGTCCATAATCCCTCGTCCGCCTGACCGGCGCCTGTGACTTCACGACGAAAATTTTTCTCCGCCGGGACCCCCGAGCCAATCACAGCTCACCAGCGGGATTACGTAGTCGCGCTTCGGTTTCAGTCTTACGCTTACGCATATTCGAGATATTTCGCGATCGATTCCTTTCTCCTTTTTACGATAGGATATTTTCAATAGAAACGCCAATAAAAAATATATTTTTAGAACTGTTTGTTTTTTTTCTGTTTAATGAGAAAATATATCGATTTTTAAAAATATTCGATGTTTTTCTCAGAAAAATCGATTATCAACATCGATGTTTAAAAAAAATACCGATTCTTTGATAATCGATGTTTTTAAAAACATCACCCACCTCTCCTTGCTATCCGGTCACAACGGAAATGCAACAGCTATACTGTTGTTGTGTAGACAACAAGTGACAATTAGGGTCCCTAGACAGGTCGCCAAGTTCCCTAGATTTTAGTGGAAATTTGAATATAGAATAATTATTTGGGAGATTTATTGATGTTTTGAAACATCAAATTAAGAGATAATCATGTATTTGTACGTCGTTTAAATTGTCGAGATGTTTAAAGTATTCTTGAGGTGTTCCACGGGGAATTTCCCCGCAGCTGCATTTTTCTAGCCACGTGTTCTTTTCCCGAGTAAATTGTCATCTCTGCGAGATTTACGAGTGTTATAAATCAGTCGAGATTTTTGGAAATATTCCCTCGATCTTTTCTACGGTTTAATATTGTTTGGGGCCTTTCTTAATTGTCGTCGGGTAAATCCGTGTCCTGCCATTGAAATGTTGACCGTTATAAAAAGGATAGTTATAACGGAATACTTGGGTGCACTTTGCTACAGTTTTGCTCGTTATTTTACTTTCCCCAGTTAATCCGCGACCGTCATTTAGTTTACTGAACGTTCGAATATCTCCTTCGGGATTTTTCACCTTCCTTTCCGTTCATTGCTATAATCCTTCGACCCCCAAGGGTCTAGTCGAGGCGCGGGAAATTTTAGGTTTCTTGCAAAATGATTCGTTGAACCCCCTCTTCCCCTAAAATTGGTGACACTTCATGGACACTTGAACGAGTGGAGCGTTGGAGAAGAAACTGAAATTGTGATCACTCCTATCTTAGGTGTTGAGAAGTAAAGATCTAACTAATTGTGAAATTAAAAATTGAGAAGAGACAATATTGTGAAGACTTGAAGAATAATTTGATAGTGAAAATAATGTGAACTCGAGTTTTGGACTACCGAAGAATTAATTAAATACAAGGAATTATTTGTGTGACTTAAATCTGTGTTTAATGTGTTTAAACTTTATTTCAAATATTCCGCACTTACAGAGCAGAGTGGTTTAGCACTCCACGGGCAACTTACCCACGAGCCCTCTGGAATTACTAGACTTGAAAATCCACACACAACACTGTTAAGACGGCGGCAACACTGTTCATTATCAGGTCTATGCTCACAGTCACCCAGCCGGTTACACGACACACGTATTATAAGTGGTTGAGGCCGGCGGCGCAGTATTTCTCTGGTACGTAGTCAGAACACGTCTTCTACTTTTTTCCAACAACTCATCGATGAAGCCATATAAAAATAATATCGAACAAGTCAAGTGGTGTTTATTGTTGTTTATTTTTAATACGGAAAATTTAACGGGTTGAGGTCACCCATGGAGAATTTCTTTTAAGAGATCATGGTACCCCTTGTATGTGTTAAATTTTAAAATCGTCCTCATGTCCAAAGTTATTAATTTTTGGAATTTAAAAAATTTAACTTCAACTTCTGTATTATGATGTTGTGCAGTGCCGAAAATTTTTTGGTTTCCAAAAATTGATAACTATTGATACGCCGATTCGAAAATTCAACACATGCAAGGGGTACTGTTACCTCTTAAGGGAAGACTGCTATGAGTTTAAAAGTCGTGGGTTATTGGAGTGAGACTTTTCATACGTTGAAGATCGATTATATAGATCTGAAAACGAATAATTAGCGCAAAAAAAAATTTGTTTGTTGTTTGTTTGCCCGAAAACGCTTAAAAAGCTAAAAACAGTCCAGGGCCTCCAATTTTTGAGCTACAAAAGATTTTTTTTTTCAAAATTTTCGGAAAAATGTGTGGAACAACAATTACGAGCCAGTTTTTTGGAATTCGACTCCTACACAGCTAATTTCCGTTTTTTCATATAAAAAAATTCACTATTTATGTAAAAAAATACAAAAAAGCAAATTTAACCATGTAAGAGCCCAATTTAAAAAAATTGAATATTTTCTATTGAACATTTCAATAGAATCGGCCAACAACTAATAGAAATCCAATAGAATTGTCTAGCGAATTCGCTAGGTTTTTCTATTAATGTTCTTCGTGCAATTAAAGAACGTTGAACAAAAAACTGAACATTTTCAACGAGCGTTTTCGAACAATATTGGGAAATAAACCCAATAGAAAGAAAATTGCAAATTAATCATTTGCTGTATCTAATGGCCGTTAGGTCGTCATTTGTCACAGTAGCCAATGGCTATCAGATCGTTCGTTGCCGTGATAAATTATCAATTTACAATTTCCTCTCTACCGGACTAATTTCCTTATCTTTATTGAAAACGCTCTTGGAAAATATTCAATTTTTCCTACTATTCTTCATTGTACAATGCATTGTTTTTTCTTTGGAAGAATCATTTCATAAGCAAAGTGATAAAACGGTCCAAGTCGACTTAGCTCTCAGCTGAGTTTTTGAGGAATATCTCCGAATCTAAGGAGATGGACAAATTTTCGTACGTAACTTTTTCGTAGCTCTGAATTCGCTCTTCAAAAAATGTTATAACGATAATTTTGCTATCTGCCTTAGATTCCGAGATATTCATTGAAAACTGGCTAATAGCCAAAATGGAATTGAACCGTTTTACCATTTTGCTCCTGGTTCGTGATATCCGGTTTCCGGTTATTACGAGAAATTCTGCGAAACCGTTTGCATTGTTTCCGTTCGGCATTATTCCAATGTATTGCAAACCGAAGATTTTTTAAATCTTTTTTTACCATCAGTAACCTCATGATGGAAAGCATGAGACCTTTTCATTTCATTTAATTGAACTGGAGATTTTTGAAAAAATAATTGAAAATTTTGATAACTATGTTGAATCACTGATATCAGAATGAAACGGTGTATGAGATACCCCTTGCTTCTGAAAGTTATTTTCTTTCAATTATTCTATTGCATGTGATTCGAAAACAATGAATCAAGACGTTAATCCCATATAATTGACGCCCACTATACAGTATAGACGTTATGAAACAGTTCTCATATTCAAGCTCTACCCTATAAATGCATTCCCTGCCAATTTCCTGCTTCTATATGTGATTTGCAGATAAATGCTTGGAAAGTCTCCTGCAACACTATTCACAAAGCCGAATCGTAGACAACACGAAGGGCTTTATCATCTTTCACTTGTTGAAGATTGCTTTCCAGTCAACGAAATTAACATGAATACCGATAACATAAAACCTGAGGTGAAACCACCAGAAAAAAAGATATCTCCAAAGAAAAATCCGCAGAAGAATAATAAAATTTTCCGTGTGCTGAATAAGTACACGGATAATTTCCCAACTTTCCAAATGCCTAAAGTAACTGGATATTGGAGTATCGATGGAACCAGAACTCAACACCACGACTCGTCTCAACTGCGGTATTACATTCCGTGCAATGGAGATAGTGTAAATATAGACTTGAATGAGGGACTCGAACAAGTCGTCAGAAGACCGGACAGTTTGGATCACGAAAAGATAGACCACCTGTTGAGGTGGATTGAAAAGAACTATCAAAGGATTTTAGCCCATCCTGACAGCCCTAGATGGTGATTTTTTCATACCATTTTTGCATATCAGTTCTTGTTGCTGTGAGCATATAAACAATCCGATAGAGAGTCCTAGTCTACTCGCTGTTATAATTTTCGTTGTAACCTTTTTTTAAATAAGCATTTACAAAAATTTCGCTATCTTCCTTAGATTCGGAGATATTTCTAAAAAAAACTCAGTTGAGAGCTGAGCCGACTAAAACCGTTGTACCGCTTCGCCACTGAATTGTTTCGAAGTCCAGAACCAAAATCAACAGGGCATTTACTTGAATTTAAATTCAATTATGCCACATTTCTGTCAAAATATCTCAGAATTTGAACCAATTTTTCGAGAAAAAATTCTCTTATAATGAGTGAATGTTTATCTTAATCTCTCAAGATTTGCTCCCTAGATATTAGTACGCCGGCTCTAAAATTTATAGATTTTTACTGGAAACTGGAAATTTTCTCAGTGAAGGGTTACATTGAAGAGATAAATTTTGCTCTGCATTCCTTTTTTCTCTACGCGGAGAGAAATTCCTGATAAAAATTATCCTACCGTTCTATAAAAGTGTATCATGAGTCATCGTTTCTTCATTTCTATCCCGAAATTTAGTAAAAATTAATTGATGATGATCAAATTTTATTCTACGTGAGAGGAAAATTTTATTCTGCTAAAAATAAAAATTACCGTGCCAGTGGAGTAAGAATTACTGTACCGGTAGGGTAAAATTTACCAACCGTTTTAGAATTTTCGTTATCTACATAAAAATTATTGGACTGAAAGGGTAAAATTTATTATGCGTCAGGATAAAATTTCTCTAACGTAGAATAAAATTTGATCATTATATATTAATTTTTACTAAATTTCGGGATAGAAATGTGGAAACGATGACTCATGATACACTTTTATAGAGCGGTAAGATAATTTTTATCAAAAATTTCTCTCCGTGTACCATTTCACTCTGTACCGGTCTCCACTGAGACGAAAAAGAATAGTATAAAAAATTCCGGAGATTTATGCCAAAAATAGTCAATGCGATAGGATTCGCGATAGGATACTTTTCTATCCGTGTGCTATCCTAGTAATTTGCAATTCATTTTCATAGGTTGCAGCCGTATTTTATTTGCTTTCGCGGCACATTGAGAAAGATTCTGAAATCACCTTACAACAGATTGGGGTGGAAAATTTGTGCAGCTAAATGGAAAGGTAGTATTTACTTGTTTCATTACGAAACTGAATATGATAAAGAGAAAACCATAAAGGAGAAAAAAAGAAATCATGAGTCGTCGTACTGGGGCGGAAAATTCAGGCAATATATGCTGTCGGGTACGTCCTCGAAACAAACACGCCTTTCCTCTTGTTCTATAATTAGTCCTCAAATTATATTTCCATTTCAGATTCTCCGAATAAGCCTCCAGATGTGTCAAAGCCGGTGAATGAATGTGAGAGATTCTTTTGTGTATTTAAAGGTCGTCTCAATGACCACAGTTTGTTGTACAGAGCAGAAATAGATGCGGTCTGTTCTGACAGAAAATTCAAGGATCCACTGCCCCTCAGACATTTGAAATTCATGAAAATAAGGACTGGCAAACTTTCCGAAAGTCCCGAACAAGAATTAGCGAGAAAAAAGTTGAGATCCTTGGACTTGTGGAGTCAGATGTATCTTAGTGGGGTCAATGAAGTCGTGTATGGTTTGAGAGAAGACTCTGATGGAATTGTCCGCCGTATGGTGAAGGAGTCAGTTTCTGAGCTGATAGAAAAATCGAAGGTATGGTTCGCAAATTCATTGATTTTGCATAATAGTGTATTTCATTACTTGTGCGTAAAGTCAAATTTTGCGCTCGGTCCACTTTCTACACATTTTGATGAAAACTAGAGTTTGACACTCGTCGGAAAAGTGTTATTCAACACTGAGACGTGAGAGTACGCCTTCGGCGAACGCTACCCACCTCCCGCCGGTCAATAAACACTTTTACGCACTCGTATCGAAATATACTATCATGTTACAAGTACGTCAAGTTGTACGTTTCCACAAGCACGTGTAACACATCCTATTTTTTGTGATACCCTGGCAAATTCACTTTCCGGAGGTGCAGTGGGTGTAAAGTGTATAACCGAGGGTTATTTCCTATCAACTCATTCCACGACCAAGCGTTTTCCCACGTTTCGGCATCTTGTAATAGTGTGCGTGAGCAGCTATGCTTCTTTTATGGCGCGCTATCACGCTGACAGTCCCCTAAAGTCGTACTGGAGAGATCAAGGCTTTTGTAGCCCTCGGTTCCTCTTCTCCCACCATTATGTTGTTAGTGATGAATCCCTGGGTTCTGCTATTTGGAGATAAATCTCCCTATAGTAGGTAGATACCGGCATCCGGTATTTTACTGGGTGGGAAAAGAGGTGTTGACTTATTTAAACTAACTCATAATTATGCAGATGGGATAATTATGTAGAAAGTACAAAGATGATACAAAATAAGTATTAAACTTGATTTACGTTGACGAGTGAACTCCCGAATATTCGTGAGTCCAGCTTACATAGTAATTAAGCGTGTCACGTTATGACACTGGTAAACAGTGTTGCACATGAACGCTGATTTAGTAAAACAATGAGTAAAGCAAGTTTAATTCAATTCATCGTTCAACTTCTTCACTTTTGTAAATAATTTATTACTTAATATTACCACATTATTTTAGGGCATAACAATGTTATATGGAACCCAGAGACTAGAATCTCGCCAGTACGCCTGTACTTCTCTCACATGTAAACGATTGTAGATGTTGGTCGTTCAATCGGCTAAATACTAGTGCAGTAGAGTCTCCCTATTATTTTTGCTTTGAGAATGAANTCTCGCCAGTACGCCTGTACTTCTCTCACATGTAAACGATTGTAGATGTTGGTCGTTCAATCGGCTAAATACTAGTGCAGTAGAGTCTCCCTATTATTTTGGCTTTGAGAATGAAAATTCGGCGTACTGAAACGGCCTGGGACCCCCCACTTTTCCGTGGAGGGCGTGACTTGAGAAGAGAGAGACAGAGTAGAATCTGTCTGTTTCACTTCTTCTGTAGTGGGAGCAACCATAACGTCAACCTGTCAAATGAAATGAAATCCAGAGGGTGAAATGATTAGAATGGCTCTTTTGTCTGTTTAATTGTTTTTATTATCAAACACCACAGTGCTCTATCCACCAAGATGTTCACTGGTTTCACCAATCTTTTTCTTGATTGAGGAAGAAAATTTTCGAGCTCGTTTTTCCATTTCTCGTGTTTGTCTTTTTGTTTCATCCACAGACTTTACAGTGGCCTCGTGAACGTTGAGATTTTCAGCAATTGCTGAAACTGGAGTCCCACTTGTTACTTCGTCTACGGCTTTTATTTTAATGTGTAACTTCGCTAAAATTGGAGATTTTTTTTTCAAATTTGTTTTCACCGGGGACATGTTGAGGTTATAAACGACAAAACACGAGGCTATACATAACACATGACGGGTGGCACCGAAGAGTCTCACACTGCGCGTTCCCGTCACGCACTTACCACTGCACGTGAACGGACTCAGTGGTGGGGGAAGGCAACTTCCCCAGCTAAAATCATAGGGAGTAAGAATAATAGGAAGACTCTACTGTATCTGAAAAGGGAATTAGGGGATTCTCCCCGCAAGAATGGCGGGGGGGGGCAGCAGGGGAATGGGGGGGTCAATTCACCTCGATACAGGTGTTTCTTCAAGTTCAAGGTGGTGTGTAAAGTAATTTCCGTAATACTCAAGGGGGTGTGCAAAGTAATTTTCGTATGCGAAGTTTTATGCATGAAAATTTATGGTATAAACGACCTCGACAGTTTACGCGGAAACAAACACAACAACATACGGAAAACAAACACTTTATGCCATTCAGTATTTTGTTCTTTGTACCATTCTATATTTTGTCCAATTAGTGTTCATTCTTCCCGTTTCATTGATTTGATGTTCCAGGAATTCTGGAAGCCGGAGATCTGTATGAAATTTTGCGACGAGTTTCTGAAATTTATACATCGCACTGTCAGGAAAAATTGTGACAAGACTATTTACCAGTTTGAGCGAACACCGTTCCGAGATATCCTTGTGACTGAGCTGCCACCAACGTCGGAGTACGCTTTTATTCCTGATTGGTACCAATTGTTACCAAAGGAATGAACGAACAGTCACAGAAAAGAATTCCGGAATTCCAGAACCAAGTTACTGATTTCAAGAAGCTCATGGTTTCAGAAAGAATTGTATTGACAGCATGAAATGCTTGCTCATTTTTAAAAGATGAATATCTGAAATTCGGTACCAAGTCGAACTCTTTTTTCCTCTATGAACTGGGTGATTGATCCCGTATTGCTTCCGAATGGAAGCATTGAAATCGTTCAGTTTTTAAATTCTCTAATTTCTCTAATTTTAATATGAAATTTGATGACCATGTGTGTATGCGCGAGTGTCCTGCTGATCAACTTTTAGAAAATGAAAGGAATAGAGGACTAAAATAATTCCAAAAAATCTATAATTTTGTCAGATTATAGGTATCAATGAGGATTAACTCTGTGCTCTTTTCCAGACCAATCGATCAAGCCGTTTGTAAGAAACCGCAATTTTTTTAAAAATCGTTTTTCGCAAATATCTCGAAAACTACTGAACCGATTTCAATTTTTTTTAATATTTGCCTTGGTGCCTTCTATCTCAATGAATTAAAATACATATACATACAAAATGCGTGTACGCACTCTCATTTGTGAAGAGGTTGATATATCAACTTGTTTGATCATTGTTTTTATACATTTATAAATAATACTATCTGCAATGGAAAGGCAAGATTTTACGAATTTCATTTGAATGACTCACAAAGCCTTGAGCAAATTTTATTCACATTAACGCATACATTAAGAATAATTTAAAAATATATAAGAAGGATGCAGGGTGTCATGACACATGCAGATATTGTAAAATTTACTCCTTTGATTTTTTCAGAGAGTTGATAATTTTTTTCTCTCAATTTTTAGTTGATACTCTCTCCCTCTGAATTTTTTCAATGTTTTTTTTCGAATATTCTGATTCATTTGGTGCAGAAGGTATATTGTGCATGCAATATGATTTCAAGGAATATTGGATATTTAAGAACATTAACGATGCACCAAAAAATTGCTATATTTTGTATAAACATATAATAAACCGCTATTGGAGATTCAATTGAAGTGTTCTATCATTTATATTCATCCCGCAAATGCTGCAATGTATATCGTGGGCATGAACAGGCCGCGAATATGATTTTCCGTGTCGATAGCGATATCAGATCTAGGCAGGTCATATACTTTAATTTTCCTCTAAATAGTACAAAGCAGAGAAGCGTAGAAATGAGAACAATACCTTATAATCAAACACTTGTGTTTCACATAAGAAATCTTACTCAAATGAACATGAAAAATGGAAATCGTCTAGTTTCTTGTACGAAGAATATCAAATCAAAATATTTTCCGCTCTGAGCGCAAAATAAATGAAGTAAATTGAGGGATACGCAACTCCCGGAATTTCAATCCTCTACAGTCCCTTTGGTATCTTGAACGAAGATTGAACTGTATCATTTTGATAATTCACTATGCAGGAATGATCATTTTAATAAGGTAAAGACTCATTAAATCACTCCTTACTTGACGATTGAAAGAATGATATAAATATATACCTTCGTCCGTATATTGTAGATTCTTGTTGTAAGTACAAAGATGAGTCATGAAGCACATAATATTTCGATATCTAATAAAACAAGGGTATTTCAATTTTCTTTTTAAAACAAGGGTATCTCAAAATTCGCGCTAATTACATATGAATTTTGAGATCCCTTAATCTTGACGCGAATTTTAAGATACCCTTGTTTTAGAAAGAAGATTGAAATACACGTTTTATTAGGAGATGTCGATTTAATCAAGGATATATCAGTAGCGAATTGGTAAAACGGTTCAATTTTACCACAAAATTTTATCTCCCAGTTGAGTTTTTGAGGAGTATTTCCGAATCTAAGAGAGAACGCGAAATTTTCGAAATTACATTTGTTGTAGCTTTCAATCTGTACTAGTACGCGTGCACCTCTCCGAATAAAACTGCGTCATAAATTATCAAAATAAATTCGACGTGAAGATGTGACGTAGAAAACTGCGCTGTAATTGGGCGAACCCTGGAGGGAGGCAATTCTCGTTTCCATACATATCAGTTATAAATAATTCTGTTGATCCGGTCTGTTCGACCAGTCAGAGCAATATTGAAAAACAAAAGACTGAGATATGTCACGCGAATCGTTCCGTCGATCCGCACTGACTCAATCGGTTATCGGACTTCCTGAGGATCATATATCTATTGCGCGCTTTTGTTCAGTCGTCTCGCAGTTTGGAACAAATGACAGTTGAAACATGTCGGGCACGGATACCGGTATAATTTTTTCCATTGAAAGAAAGTCTCCCAACACTTTGTTCAACTTCAAAGTAGCAAAGATCGTCGGATATTGGAGTCTCGATGGATCAAGAAATTTTCACCATAATTCATCTCAATTACGCTATTGGATTCCGTTCAATGAAGAAATTGTGAAGTTCGATTTGAATGACGGGTTTGCACTAATGCAGAGAAGACCTGACAGCTTGGATGATGAAAAACTTGAGAATATTTTGAGGTGGATTGAAGGCAATCATCAGAAAATTTTGGCTGATCAGAGAAACCCTAGATGGTAATTTACTCACGTAATTTTTTAAAGAGCGATGGGTGTGGTTGTGACCGAGTGACGAAAGGGGATGATTAGAAATGGAAACTCAGATTATTCTATAAAAGTGAGATATTTAGCGAAAATCATTGGAGTATTTCTCAGTTTTTTATCTACTGGATTCAGAGATATTCCGAATAAAATTTTCGACTCATCTCGACTTTCGAAAATTTGTAACTGAAATTATCGTTTATTCCCAGTCGTTTCCATTATAACCATCGCGCATCCCGCTCTCCGCGACCTGCTGTCAGAGGTGATAACTCGATAACTATGAGAGATAGGAATAAAAATAATAAAACAAAATCTATGTATTTTTAGATGGGGAACATTTTTTGTTTGAAACTTTTTTCTCTAACTTGGACCGTTTCCGCGAAATAATTAAATTGTCATAAATAAACAAAGCTAACCACACCTCCCAAAAATGGTCAATATATTTGTGTTGAGGGACTCCAAAAAACATAAAGTCTAATGATAAAATTCAATGGCTTTAAAATATAAATATATGCCCCAAAAATGATTTTTTGTGACACCTGCCTCAAAAGTGTACTTTTCGACGCGGTTTAGTGCGCGTAAAGTGGTTGTTTTCCGCACGGCATGCGTGAAGTTCACGAGCATGCATAAAAATAACTACATTACCCCCACTACCGTTCCGAACAGCGAATTCGGCAGGTCCCACAAAAAATAGGATGTCTTGCACGTGCGTGTGAAAAAATTGAACTTTACGCACTAGTAACACAACATACTATTTCGATACCATTTTTAGGCTACGTCCTCACTTCATTTGCTACCGTGGTCCCCTGGCAAAAATCTTGAAATCACCTTATCAAGACAGATACGGCTGGATGATTTGCGCCATGAAATTCAAAGGTACAATTTACATATGTCCATTTGACACAGAAGAGGAGAAGCGACAAAAGACCAAGGAGACTGAACGAGATAAGAGAATGACCTTCTGGGGGAAAAGATTTGAGCACTACATGCTGTCAGGTACATCATCAATTCGTTATCGATGATCGCGTTTTTCCAATAATTGTACTCGTCATCTCCAGATACCCCTTATCATCGTGGAGATTCATCACCGGTGAATGAATCAACAGAGTTCTGTTGTGTATTCGAGAGCCGTCTCAATGATCATCGCTTGCTCTATGCTGCAGAAGTGGATGGACTGTGTTCTGACGAAAAATTCGAAGATCCGCTCCCTCTAGATCGGCTGAAATTCATGGAACTGAAAACGGATAAACTCAATGCGACTCCCGGGCAAGAAATAATGAGGAAGAAAGTAAAATCGCTGAACTGGTGGGCCCAGAGTTATCTGGTTGGGGTAGAGGACATTGTTTGTGGATATCGAGATGATCGCAATGGAGTCGTTCGACGCTTGGAGAACAAATCTGTTTCTGGCTTAGAACGAGACTCACGGGTAGAGCGAAGCAACACATTTTTAGAATCATTAACATTCTTGTTACAAATTCGCTAGAAAATTCTATTACATTTCTATTGAAAAAACTTTAATTGAAAAAAATTGATAGATTCAAATGTCCTAGGGTGATTCATTCTGTGGGGATGCTATGCAGTAGACTCTCGCTAGGTGCACGCCCGTTAGTTGCTCGTTTTCCCCTAATCCCCTTCTCGGACGGCGACGGACGCTCGAGCGCTGCCCCCCACTCTCGGCCGCCTTATCGCTTTCCTTTGTCCGAATATTTTCATTTGAAAATAAAACTATTCATTCCCTCTCATTTTTCTGAGAACTTGGGTCGGCATTGGGTGAGGAGTGCGGACCGGTAGAAAGTTGCCAATTTCTTGGAAATGGAACCCCTACAGCCCTTTCGATGAGCAACTAGCGAGAGTCTACTGTGCTTAGAAATTTAGAGGCCTACACTGAGAGAAAAACGACAGAGTTCTCAACAAGTCTTACTTGCGCCAAAAAATATATATTTTTTCATTATCAAAAGATTTTTTTGTGATAAAAAAAAGATTTTTTTAGGGACAAAATATTTCTTGATAAATTTTCCTTTATGAGAGATTTTGATTCTCAAAAGGCACCCGCTCGAGTGAAGCATGCGTCTCTTGAGTCGAATATTTCGTTGTTGTAGAAAACAGAGTAATTATTCATATTTACGACTTTCAAATTCCAATCAAACAATTATTATTTTTTTGTGATTTTCAACTAGCCATTTTGTTGGCCCAAACAAGACTTGTTTGAGAACTTGTTTGTTTTTCTCTCAGTGTACACTCTCCAATTTTTTTTCACTGCATTTTTTTCCCCTCACAAAAAGTTGAGGAAAAACGTGAAAAATTTAAGTTGGAAAATTCCTATAGGAACAATCTTAGCAGAATGAATTGCACGGAAAGATGAAAATTTGTCGATTTTTCTCTAAAATTTTTTAGATTGAACATTTTTTTAAAATTGAACTATTTGAAAAAATGTCTTCAATTAAAAAAAAAAGTTTTCTAATAGAATTCCTTAGAACCCAATTGAATTTTCGATAGGATCTGTAACAGAAATCCAACAAGCCTTTCTAGCGAATAAGGTAGGTTTGTACATTTTTCCGTATTTACTCACTGGATCTATCGATTTTTATTTCCAGAAATTCTGGAATCCTTCCGTGTGCATGAATTTTTATGATGACTTCCTGACATTCATGAAACGTACTGTGAAGAAGAATTATGATCAGGCTGTTTACAAATTTGAGAGGCTCCCGAATTCCAATAAAATCATTGTGGAGACGTTACCAGCGACATCGGACTATGCTTTTCTCCCTGAGTGGTACATCTCTTTTGCAAAAAAATAAACACATTCTCAGGATTCTTCAGGATTGGTAGTGTCCAGCCTCTGAAATGTGATTTCTGAACTGTGATTAATCATTGTACTGTTAAGAGTATGAGCTGCTGCACCCGGTGGATCGATCAAGATAATTCACAAACAACGCAGCTGCATCCATCGCTTTTGATTATTTAATCATTAGTGTATGTATGTATACTTCCTCTTCAGTACATTCATTATTTCCTTATGTTCATCAATATCAATATTTACATTGTTATTTTTATTACTATGCTCCTTAACTTACATACTGTGTGTATGACTGTTCTTACTATTCACAACATAATTACACAATGAGAGCTACCAAAACCTGGTGAAGTAACTTCAGTCAGTTTCAATGACGATTGTCATCATTATCGCTATTATTCTTATACACATTAAAGATAATTCCAATCCCGCTAAAGTGGCTCTTTTTTCGGTGGATATATTTGATATTTGATATTTCTTTATTCGAGACCCAACAGCCTAGGCCAATTACAGGGTCAAATCACTTTACAAATATTACTTAATTAAATCAAATATACATATGTACATGCATCATACCAATGCTAGACAACATAAGATGGTGGGTGGTGATTCTTACACTATTCCTAATATAGATAACTAAAATAAAGCGATCCCCTTTTTCGACTTCACATATTTATGCGCCATATTCACAACCACAGAGAGTGGCGTTGACACAATGTCCACCGTGCCATCGCAAAATTCGACAAATTCATTCACAGCCTTGCATGCCAAGTGTAGCGGCGAAATCATATTAGCCTTTTTTCCAGGCAAGTAAAAACGGCATTTCCTAGAGTTGAGCGGTGGCACTCTGAATGGATACGGAAATTTGTTCTATGCGGGTTCATTTTTTTTATTAGTGTGTTCTTTGATAATTGATTTCACTAGAATTTTTCATGCCGACGTTTTTTGCATATATACTATGTATTTTAGCGTCATTCTCATCTGTGATTTTTTACGATATCGGAAATACAATACTTTCTCCAAGCCGATCAATATACAATTAATAACGGAAACCAAGATTTTTATGAAAAGTTGCACGAGGGAACTGCTTTCGTTGAAAAGTTATCAGTTGCAGTTTTCCTATTTTTTTATGACGTAACTTGTCCCTTCGACGATGAAGAATTCGCTCCGTCAGGAAAATAATGAGTGCAATGATGAATCCACCAGCTAAGGCAGCCAAGAGCGGTATGACGCCTTCTAGCCGTACAGACGGATAAATGGCCCTAGGTAGTTCTTGTTCCACATGATAGTGTTCTATCCACCGACTAACTAATCCACTGTGTTTGTATCGTTGAATACTTAATTGAAAAAATGTAAGTTCAATTACTCAATTTCCCATTTCACCCCGACATTCCACTTACTAGTAATTGAAAAATGCAGTAAACTCGCTGCGGAATGGCATGACAAGTGGTGAACCTTGAATTCGTGTAGTCTCGATCGCAGTGATTTTACAAGTAGTTGCAGTGTTCAGATACTCTTTTCGATACCCGGTCGTTAGATGGAATGCAACTTTTTCGTTACATACCTATAGATTTAATATCGAATCGTACATTCCTGCATTTGGAGAAAGGGGGAGATTGACAGTAACATGAGGTGCGAAAACAGATATCATTGTGAACAGTGATGATTCTTCCAGAATCATCAAGGTTCAAAATTTTGAAGTTTGAGCAAAAAAAGCTAAGAAAAATCATGAGCATGAAAAATTCGGGGAGTTGTGTTTCTAAATTTTCTTCTCTTGCTTTTCATTTACAAAAGAAAAAATGTTCATTGTCTTGTCTCGTGTGACCATTCCCGTGTTTTGTCTTCTTTATCGCGCTCTCTTGTGTCTGTATCTAGAAGTCTGACATCAAATTAATGAAAATTCAGAATACCTGGTAGAATCCTTGTTCCTCATTTGCGGGGAGGGATTCTTTGGGCTTCATCAGGGACCACATTTTTTGCATGACTGTATCGTTAGAAGACTATAAAGAAGAAATGGATTCATCTTCACCCTTCAGAATAATTACATTACATATACCTTGAACATCAGATACTCTGAACTATCCTTTATCGATGTTAATTTATAAGTGCCAACTTCAACGAATTCTTCCATTGTATGAAATGGTAAGTACGATGACGAGACGGCTAGAAAGCTGGTTAACGACGCAGAGTATGTCGCGCTCACGATTAGCGCTGATAGGAATATTGATATGCATAATATTTTTGATGGTGTCTCAGCGGGAAATACTAGTGGAGCAAATTCTCTATTTAATTTTCTAATAATGACAAATTTTCCTCCATTACCTGGCAATCCTTGTTGACAGTAAATACCCCATACAGATAAATAATTCTCGAAAATCAACGGGACGAAGAATAATGGTTTCCTGTATATGATCAACGTTAAAAAAAGAGGCATTATTAGAATTGACCCTATGATTACCACCCATATATTCACGTGGAAGGCCTGTAAATAAATTATCAATTGTGACAACAGACAAATTACTGTAGGAGAAAAGTAGCGAGAAATAGTGGGAACCTGAAAGTAAGCGTTCCAGTGTAGAACAATTGTATCAGGTTTCTTGATGTATAGTTGTGAAAATCCGTCATAAATGGGAACTGTAAAATCAATTACTTTTAGTCGTTCAGCAGTCATCATGAATGGTGCTAGACCAATGTCAGCTTCGCCTCGTACGAGTCTCCCAATAACACCGGTCCATCTCGAAATATCTGAATCCCAATATCCCTGATTATCTTCGATTATCACTGTTGATATAGTAAAATTCAAGAATTCAGATAGTGCTTCCAGAAGTTTTCCCAAAGGTCCGTGGAAATGACCATCTTTCTCCCAAGCGTCATTTGATCCCTGAGAAATATGATACGTTTCACGGATGTCGTGACAAAAAATATTGTTCAATACTTGTTTTCAAAGAGTCAACCTATAAGTTGATTATTAGTCAACTTAGGGGCTCGTTTCGGTCATTGAACTCGATTCCTTTCATTTGATTATTTCTTTGGAGTTCCGCTTCTTTTTCTCTTCTCATTTTTTTAGTCTTCCATGGCTTCCGTCACTCTTTGCATTATACGCAAAAAATGCAACGAGGAGAGGAAACCATGGAAAACTCTAAAACGTGAATTTTTCCCCAATAAAATTTCTAGTGCGAGCGCTGGAATTTTTTCCTGGCCGTCACTTTGCACTCGTTTTCCCGTGCTAGCACTAGAATTTTTCTAAAAAATTTCTCCGTGTGCAGACATCTGAGTCTCACTCCTTTATAATTATGATCCGAATATTAATACCAGATCCGCTTGGCGCCCAATCCGTGTTTGTGTAGTTAATCGACCTCAGAATAAATATTCAAATATCGCGATAGTCAATATTTGGACAGTGGATAATTAATTATTGGAATTGGAACGTTGATTATTTTCATTCATCGATCTTAACTTTGGGACTTGAAGACCCAGATATTTCAAGTTGAGGTACCCGCGATGAGGAATATAATGGAATTCCTTAGATGAAGAGATTAAGTATTGAAAACAAGCGAAGCAAAACACCAGCAAGGACAGTCTGACAATGTTTACACCGGAATTCTAATACAAGCTACTTATATCAGAATGAAGTAAAGGAATTCTGAAACACCCTTGAAAGCGTAATATTGGAATAAGAGTTTCGTCGCAGGGCCGAAAAAAACTTTTCGGACAAGTGTAAACATTGCAGACTGAGACGAAGCCGAGAAATGCAATCACACGAGTCAGAAAAGTTGTTTTCGGCTGAATGACGACCGTAATTTTTCTTCACAATGTCCGTAAACGGCGTTTGACGGACATGAAGTGTCCATAAAACGACAGAGAAAAATTTTTGGACACTGCTAGCCATAAACTCTTTTCCCTTGTCAGTTTGTATACGAACAGGCACACGACCACCGCTCTTTCCCATTATACGTTTAAAGCCCTCAAGTACCTGCGGTGCCGACTTGTCCTTCAATGGTTCAACCCAGGCAAACTTGCTTAAAACGTCAATGACCACAAGTAAATATGAAATACCATCATTGTATGTCTTTAGTGATCTCAACCCAACCAAATCAGCCTCTCACACATCATTGTTTGTCACTGTATAATGCAACCGTGGAAATTTACGTCTGATGGGTCTGTGAAGTGCATAAGTATTCTGGGCATTAAGCCAGTTTTTTTATTTCATTTTCAGGTATTCCTTTTTTATGCGTTGACAAAATATTTGTAGCCCCCGTATATGCCTCCGGCTCTGGAGGGCTAGTAGCAAGTGTCCATAAAACGTTTTACGAACAATGTAATGAAAAAACTTTTCTGACTCATGTGACTGCAGTCTTCGTTTTCGCCTCAGTCTGCAACCTCATACTTGCCGGGAAAGCCTTTCGCAACCTAGCGCCAAAACATATGATAAACCTTACCTTGACGATGCACACACGGAATGCCCGACCTTCCAAAGATCTTCTACGCTGGAGCAGAGCCTCGCTGGAAAACCACTGAATTCCACGATTTTGGTCAATCCACCGGCCCAGTTGCCCTACGCGTGTGTGATTATTCCCGATCGACCACCACTCTTTGATAATGGTTGAGTCACAGCACGCAATGGCTACTTCGGAATTGAATTTTAAATTTAATAAGTTGCCGAATGGATTGTGGCAAAAGCTACAAGCATTCTCGTCACTATCTCCGGAGAATAGTACCAGCCATGCAATATCGCTCATGTATAAATTCATGGTGATTTTCCCGAAAGTATATATATCTTCCATACTGCCGAGAAGAATCACAACGAGTGGGCGAACACTCTGTGCAGTATAAAATGTGAATCTATCTCTGAATGATTGGGAATCGATGATTGCCGTTGTTATCCCTCTCTTAGACATTTCGTTAGAAATGGCATGCCAGAATGTGAGACTCTCAAAAGCTGAAATTAATTTTTACATAAATTTCAAATTATCAGAATCATTAGACGGGCACCATAAATATGAGTATGTCATCTGGGGCTTATAATTTGTAGTTAGACATTGAATTCAATTTAAAGTCCCCTCATTTCTATTCATTTTCATGGAATAATTGAACTAATCTTCAAAATCTTTATTGATTACTCTTATAAATTTATGAATTCTCCATGATGAAAATTCTATAAATTTCACAGGAACCTTCGCTCAACGAAAATTTCCAAAGAGTGTATCGAAAATTTTCAGCCAAAAATTTCCAACGATGTTGTGGATATTCTAATGACCAAATTTTGATAATTCCTCCCACCCAATTGGGAGGAATTACTCACAATAGTCTTTTTCAGGTGATAAAATGATGACTCCAGAGGGCTTATATCTATGATAAAAGATATCAATTAAAGATCCGTAATAATTAATCTTTCCCTTTTCATTGGTCAGAGGAAACGGCTGCGTAGCAGTAAAACACAGTATCAGTACGATCCAGCACTTCATATTTTTCTTATTGAAGAACAACAATTATAACTTGAAAAAAAACTAATGTGTGAGGAGAACCACAAGCTGAGTCAAATTCAAACCTAATGGTGGAATGGGCCTCTTTTGTACTTCCGAATGCATTCTATATAATAAGAATATAGACTCGGTGTAGCTACATAAACAAATTGGTTGCTTTTTACGAATAATAATTTGCTCATTTTCATATAATATAACAGAGTAAAAATATCACAATGAATACAATACAGAGTTTACTTGTTCCCACAAGACCAATAATTGGTCGCTGTCCATTCCTGTCTCCACCCCATCAGTATTTTCATGATTCTTGTGACCGATTTCTGATTTCTGTGTCATGCTGAAATCCTAAAAGCATTGCACATATACTGTCATTCCTGTAAATGTTCCTCATTTACTGTTACTCTGGCATTTACCCATGCCATCATATACACATACGTCGCGTGTCTGAAAGCAAAAGGTCGTAAACGCCAAAAAGCTACTTTCCGAGTTTCTGAAAGTGAAAAAGTCATATTTCCACTCTTTTTTGTGCAATTCCAGGTAAAAATACTACTAAAAATGATAAATGCTAGAAAAATATTAGTCATTGCGGAAATTATGATTATAATTAAATGAGAACGATAAAACTAAAATACAGAATTTATTTTCAATCCAACACTTTATTCAACTGAATAGCTTTATTGAACAGTTTCAATTATTATATTAACATCTTTATAGATTTTCATGAATGTGTTTCTAGAATCAAGGTTTTTTTTATAATATAACTTTTTTAGTATGAGAACGAATTTCGATCACTGATTCCTATATAAGGGAACTTTAATCGTTGCAAACGACTCGTTTTAATTTTACCCCTCACACTAGCTCTTTTTACCTTTTGTATTAGTCATCCTCTCGTCGTTTTTGTTATCTTGATTCATTATTTAATTTATCTCAATTTCGATTGACGTGATCTTAATGAAAGTAGATTCTCGCTCGATGACAATCAGACGTAAACTGATTTTTTAAATTGAAAATTCACATTTAGAATATGTTATTTTTCGGCTTCCCTGGAATTAAAAGATAATGGCAAATACTGAAGCGTTTACTCCAGAAGCTGCGTGGTAGCAGAATGGGGGAAATGCTCGAGCGATGAGAAAACGATGTGGGGGGAAATGCGACTATATAACTAGAGTCTGCTGTACGCTGGAAATTTCGATGTTCGGTTCTTTCGTACTTGCTTACTTTTCCGATTATGTACTTTCTTCACAGATAAATAAGAATTTCGTTCGATGACTAAAATTACAAAGGCAATCAGACCTCCAATAAACAAGGCAAACACAAATGGAGAGATTTCTTGCAAATGCACTGGTGAAAGACTCTTTTCATTTTGTTGAGACTGCTTCCAGTACTTTTTCTCCAATCGTTGGAACATTCCATTGTATTTGAACTGTTGAATGCTTGAATAAATTCTCTACGTTTAATCATTTAGTCATCGACATGTTGATACCTGAAATGTCGAATTGAAATTTATCTCACTTGTAATTGATTAGGCTCATGAATTCGCTGTGTCTTGGCGTGATCAGTGTCGACGATTCTTTCATTTCAGTCCCTACGGAAGTAATTTCACAGGGTATCAAGTTGTCGTAGATTTTTTTTATTTTTTCACTCGCCCAAAATCCCACTCGACCACTGCATACCTGCAAATTTTTAGGTAAAATTATCGCTAACAACTAAATTCCCAACAAATAATATTGTAGTCTCTTCCTGGTTGCACGCCCGTTAAGGCCACCATACACATGCGCACGGCGTACGCAGACCCGGTCCGTGCGGACACGGTCTGTGGTCTGCACACCCCCATACACGGAACGACCAGAGTGTCTGCGATATTGATACCTTCATATGATTTTAAACAATTCCGCGATGAATCTCTTCGATTAAGAGTATTCCGATCATCGAATGTTTTTGTTTTTACTTCAAAAATGATGAAAAATGATGAAAGATGAAATAAAAGTCTTCATTTTAATATTTCGTATGCATTTCAACAATATTCTCACTGTAAATGGATAATCCCATACATGTATTTCAATGGAAATATTTTATTCAAGAGAAACAAATAATTCCCTTATTCTGGATGAATTCTCTATAAGAATCCAATCGAAGATCTATTCCATAGAAATGAGGAATTACTCTTTGTCGCGTGTAAAATGATTCAATTTCTAATCAATAAATTCATAATTTGGGTCAACAACGTAAATGTGTTTGGGTAAAACCTTTTTTGTAGAGCCGATTGAAAGCTGCAACAGATGTAATTACGAAAATTTCTCCATCTCCCTTAGATTCGGAAATATTCCTCACAAACTCAACTGGGAGATAAGTCGATTTAAACCGTTTTACCACTTCGCTACTAAATTTGTATAATTGGAAATGGAATTCCTCTTTTCCATTTCAGTACACACCTGTTTGAAACCCTCTTCATGGGTTTGAGGGAGGAAATGTGTTGGCTCCATAAGAGCCATCATCTTCTTCATGAGTGTGTTATTAGAAAACTGTAAAATTAAAAACGTGTATTACGCCCTTCAATATATTATATGGACATCCGCTCGAAGGGGCTTCCTTGGTGCAAGCAGAATTGACTATGCTCCCATAGTCGTCAGTCACTTCCGCTCAATTCGAGCCGAAAATGACCCCAAATAAAAAGATGAGTATTGAAAATAAGGAAATATTCAATCGTTCATTGTAGGAAACGTTCTCAACAGTAGACGCGAACATCTTAAAAAGTAGATGTGATAAAGGGCGCCCTTTCCACTCAGACGTCCACATACGTATGATGCAACTAATATTGATCACCTTAAACGTATTATAGAATAGAGTATTGTTCAACACGATGAATTTATAAGTGCCATCATCAGCGAATTCTTCCATCGTAGCGAATGGTACAAATGATGACGACACGGCTAGAATGCTGGTCATCAATGCACCGTACGCGGTGTAAATGACAAGCGTCGATAAGGATAGTGAAACATAAATGATTTTCGAGGATGTTTCGCCGCTCATCTCTATTTGGAATGTCTCAAATGTAAAATAACATACCCATAAGCTACGCATTAAGTGTCGACTTTCATTACCTGCGAAACCTTCTTGACAAAAAATACTCCAAACGAACATATAGTGTTCTAAGAGGAGAGGAAACAGAGGACATTCCCGTTTTCTGTATTCGATGAGAGTTACGAGAATTGGCGTTATGAGAATGAACCCTATAATTACCATCCACACATCCACTGTCAATACCTGTCAATCAATGGTTAACATTTTAAATCACATCCGTAGATTGACAAGCAAAATTAACCCCCTAAGGTGAATTTCAATATCCCCCACTCTACGGCCGTCAAAGCGGAATGCCAGCGTCCCCACTCGAGCGCTCTACTACGCTTTACTACGCTCTTCACCTTAGAGGGTTAACCTGATGCACGCAGAAAAATTTATTGCCCGCTGTAGCATGTCTTTATTTACTAATAACTCATTTTTTACATTACAAAAATTTCGGCAAACATTTTTACTTGTGTAGTAGATGTTCTCAGTCCGAGAAATTATTTAATTCCATCGATTCATTAGCGAACAATTGAAGAAAACTTTTGTCACATCCATACATACGAACACGGTCTAAAAATTATATTTTCGGGCTTTTTGGGTCATAATGGGTCTATATAATACAAAAAAAACGAAATTAACATTTGAACGATCACAAAACTTCCCTTCGGAAGCAAAAAAGTTGGAAAAAATAACTTATTCCTTATTTATAGATAATTTTGAAGCATCAATGAATAGAAACTGGGGATATACAAGAACAACAGTGATCAGATAAAGCAAGAACTCGATCTCATTAGGTGCAAAATTTTGAAATTGGGAAATTAAATACAAAGATTTTCAGCGAGTTCAGTCGAGAAAAAAATTGTTCATGTGTTCAATATATTTGAAAGTAGGAATATGAATTTCTAGTTTAAATTTTCCACTCACGAAGTTTTTGTGTCAAGAGAAAAAATAGAAAAAATGGCGGGGATTCTGTTATTGTGCAACCACTTAAGGGTGACTGGTGGGGAAATGGGAGTTTTGTATACAAGTAAAAATTTAACTTGTGAAGATCAAATTTCCTGACTTTCCAAGTTAATTTCTGTTCTAATCACAATGGAGTCTGTCATGGAGCAACATGTTATGCGAGGCAATTTTTTCCGTGTTCATTAGTAATCTTCAAAACCTTGAAATATGCGTTCCAGGCTACTTGAGCAACTTCAAGTTTTTTCACGTGTACTTGATAAGCTCCATTCATGATGGGGTATGCGAAATTAACTGCATTATATCGTGCGTCCGTTATAAGGAAGTCGGGAACCCCAATATCAGCTTCTTCTCGATGGATTCTTCCAATCACACCAGTCCAATTTAAGGTTTTTCGATTCCAATATCCATAGTCGTTGTCCCAGATTATTTGTGATACAGTAAAATTCATTGCTTCAGACAGTGCTGCCAGGATTTCGCCTATATATCCATAGTATTTCCCATCCCTTTCCAAGAATAAAGCTGTCCCCTAGAAATACAATGATCACGGTTTAAGGTATATCCCTAGAAAACACGTTTTTCTTAGGATTGTCCCCATGTTTTTCATAGACAAAGTTTATAATAGTGCTCAAGTATTAAAAAAATGCTAACTAGCTGTACTACACAGTTTAGGCTTCTAACACGCGGGACATAGGCCGAAAAACTAATCCGCGATAGATTGATAAATTCCGAATGCGGTGAATTTTTCTTGTACAATTTTTACTTGATCCGAAAAATTAATTAACAAATAATTTCTTATTTGATTCAAACAATTCAGTAGCGAAGTGGTCAAACGGTTTATGTCAATTTTGACTATTGACCAGCTTTCAATGAATATCTCGAAGTCTAAGGGAGATAGCAAAATTTTTCTCATAACCTTCTTAGTAGCACTCAATTCGCTCTACAAAAAAGTTTATTATGAAATTTTCGCTATCTCCCTTAAATTCGGAAATATTTCCGGATAACTCAACTAAAGACTAAATTGACGCAAACCGTTTGACCACTTGGCTACTGAATTACTGTTGTCTGTATGAACAACACACGAGTTTTAGAAAAACTCAACTTATAAGAATGGAATAAATTAAGTTACTTATAATTTTTTCTGGAAATCCATAGGGATTCAACTTTTGGGTCCGATTGTCTTGGGATATACCTTGAATTAGTACTATTCGGAAATTTCATGACTTTTTACCTTAACTGCGGCAACGCGTAAGACTAGACCGTGCATTGATTTCCTGCGATCACGGAGCAACTCGTCGGAGACCCAAGTAATTTCTTGATTATTAGTATGGCCAATTTCCTGACTCCAAGTGCGGTTGTCTCTGACGCACCACCATTCTCGAATAATCTTTGAGTCACAGCACAAAACTATTACTTTCGAATTGAATTTCAGATTGAATAAATTTCCACGCGGGTGACAACAAACGTCACAGACATCCTGACCAGCATCTCTACTGAAGAATATCAACCAAACGAAGTACCCCATGTCTAGACCTTTGGCGATTGTTTCGAAGCTGCGCAAAGCGCCGATTGTATCCAGAACAATTACAATGAGTGGAGGATCAGTTTCTTTCATGTAGACATTCAATCTGTTTTCGAATTGGCTGAAGTCGAGAAAAAGTGTTGATACGCCTTCATTAGATAGCTTCCTAGTAGTCTCATGCCGGATTGTGATGCGTTCGAATGCTACAAATTATTTTCGAAGAAGTATTCAACTCGATGTTTAATCATTGGATCAATAGACAATTATTCTAGATACATCGGTCGTAAAAATGATGCGCTGCATATGACTAATGAAAAAGAAAAGATTTAACCCTCGAGTGGTCGCGCCTCTTCACCGAACGAGTCCGGTCGCGCGCTAAACGCTGCGCAGGCCGTCTATTTTCGGGCGCGACGTTGCCAGAACGATTCTCTATCTGCCAGGTCGGAAGAGCACGGAGGCTGGCAACGTCGCTCGTCAAATTTCTACTACGACTGGTCGCGCAACTAACGCAGCGCCGTTTTTCTCTGACCGCACTTCATTGAAAAATTAATAAAAAAAAAGATTTGGTGGCCGCAGAACAATAAAACCGGATTTAATGCCACGAAGACAGATTATTTGAGGAACTCCTAAATTGGAATTTCGTGATTATCGATATTTTTGCAGTTATCATGGAACAAATGAAAAGGACTGCGCTTCGCTCATAGCGCGACCACTCGAGGGTTAAATGAAATAGATTTTCGCGACCATATGTTTTCAAATTATTCGAATTCCTTTGGGCCATGTCCTAGGCTATGCCTGTCTATTTACGTCTCCAGATAACAGCTGAAAATACATTCTCGATGAACTTGTTGTCAATTGTTTCGTAGGTTTGGTAAGAAGTTAGATTTTTACACTCCGGTTTATGTTTCAACAATAGCTTTCCGGTTATGTGATCATTAATTGTGCCGTTGTGATTTCTTTTCAAATAAACACGCACCTAAAGAGGAATACTTTGTGCATTCGAAACGTAGTGCAATATTGAATTAGTTATATGTATATTTTTTTTGTGTCTCATTACTGCTCTTGACCTCAACATGGCCCAAAGGAATTTCAATAAAAAGAAAAGATATTTTTAATTCCCCGCATTTGTCTTCTCCTTCTTTGACTTACGTTGACGATCCATTTCTGATGCAATAATCACTCCTGTACCCTTATATTTATCATGCACATTCTTGATCAAATCTCCGTAATAATTGAAGTCACTGAATTTATCAGAAACTATCGTGGAAATTGCATTGAGAGTGCTTAACAGCAAAACTAAGGTAGGGAAATTCATCTTTCCTTCGCAAAATGAGGGAATCCAATATTCTCTTCAATTAGTTAATTGTTATGGTCAATGTGTGAAAGGCTATCAAATCTTGAATGGTTTGCGATACCAGTAACGTATGGCAACGTTGATCTTGCGTCAACTGATTGAAATTCGTTTTCCCTCCGAGGATCATTCTTCTGTTATATATTTTTCATATACGTCTGATCGAGATCGATAACCATTGAGCGCGGAGCCGTGCCACATATAAATGTTGCAATTTTGACCAATCATACGATGCAACTTATTGTCATGGAATGCGGTGTCACGATGTGCCGAACAGACTATATGCTGTTAGTTTACCATTTTCGTAGAATGAGATATAATACTTTGTTCATATCTTTTTGTTTTTATCTTAATTTACAACTATTTCCCGAGGCGTCACCCATAACAGAATTTACTAGAAAATCTTGGTATTAGTTTCTTGCCAATTTCTATTAAATATCCCATGGGTGTTCCATACGTTTCCCTTTAACACAAAAACAGTCCGTGTCCCGAATGCTTCGAAATTATCGGCAATTTTCCGAAAGGTTCTAATGGGAGCATTCAAGTATTACGTCGTGTGATTGGGGTAGGAGGCATTCTGTGGATGGCGTTTATAACAACTCCCAAATCCAGGAATTTTCGCGGTTTTCTGGAATGAAAGCCTATGTCGAAGTAAAAATTTGGAAAAAAGGAAATTAAAAAAGAAAGAATATCAGAAATATTCCCCTGATATTCCCCTTTATGTATTTTTTCGCCTCGTCCTTCCTTCTTCATCTCTCCATTATTCTTTTTTTAGAGCAAATGATGAAAAAGAAGAAACCCAGAATGACAAAAATATCTCTTTAGTATCCCTTTTTTGTCCTTTTTTGTAACAATATGCGATCATTTGGGAATAAGGAAAGCATAATAAAAGAGCACCAGAAATAACCTTGATATCCTCCTTTATATTAGATGTATAACATAATCTTTCCCTTTTGTTTCATTGAGTGCGGTGTCTTATTTAAAATTTGAATATTTACGCACCCGTTTGCGATTTCGAAGAGTGAACCTTACAGTTTTTAATACGCCATATGTCATGCCTGCAAGAGCTGTATAACTTCACAAAACAGTAGTATATACGATGGCGACTGATACGCAGCACATTCGGCACTGTAGAGAATACTCTACGAGTTCCAACAAGGAAAAAAAGCCATTGAAACCCGAGATTCGATTCTTCTACTCTCAGAAGTAATATGTTCCCTCCCCTTTCTTCTTCATGTCTTTGCACCAAGTCTCATGGCCTGTTCAAATCTCATTTTTTGTTTCTTCTTTCATGAACGAAAAAATTTAATAGAAAAACTTATTAAATGCGTTGAAAAATTCTATTGAATTTCTATTAAACTGTTCTATTATAGTTTGTGGCCGATTCTATTGAAATGTTCAATAGAACATATTCAGTAGAAAAAGTCAATAGAATTCAATTTTTCTATATAACTTATTCTATTGCGATATTTTCTATAGAATTTCCTCGGCTCAAATTTTCTGAGTTTTTTCGTTTGATTTTCTTGATGAAGAGAAAAGAAAAATAGGATGAAAAAAACAAAATTTGAGTCGAGCAAATTTTATAGAAAATATATGAAATGAATAAGTTATATAGAAAAACCGAATTCTGTTGACGTTTTCTATTGAATGTTTTCTATTGAACATATCAATAGAATCGGCCAAAAACTAATAGAAAGTTTCATAGAAATTCAATAGAATTTTTTAACGAATTCGATAGGTTTTTTTATTATACTTTTTCGTGCGTGTTATTCTGAATTTTGGAATAAGGACAATTGAAAAACATAAATTCGAAAGGGTTATGACCGCTGACACCAATTCTATGATTTAGTTCCTATTGATCTTTATATATTGAGGTATTGACAATGTTACAATGGAAACCATGGAAACTACAAATTTTCCGAAACTCAAATATGTCTCCGTCCTACATTAAAAGCATTAAATATTTATTGTGCGCTCAGTTTTCCAGAAAACAATGTTCAAAGTTTATCCTGAAGTTGGCAAATTGATGCCAATTAGAAGCCGTTTCTATAACAGAAATAATTATTCAAGATACAATCAGGGAAGCTAATAACGTGAAATTACCATTTCAGAATCGAAGAAAAACGGAGCCCAATGAGGTGTCAAGCCAAACTTTAACCCTCTAGGTGAAGCCAAATGGATGGCTCAACAACCATGTTGAAGGGTAATGAAGAATATTTTTATTGTGTGCCATGTCATTCTAAAGAAATTAAAAAAAGGAAAAGCGCATGTAAATTGCTGGTAACGCGAGCGTACCCGCCTGGGACGCAATAATTAACTCCATTATGTAGTTCAGGAGAATTTCTTAATTTATATATGAAACACGTAAGCCGCTATTGATTATGCACTACCCATGAAGCTAAATAAGAAAGCGGGAGAATTATTCAAGTCAGTGTAAATTTGACTTCTAAGGTGATGCAACTTCAACTTGAATACGGTGCATTTTTACATTAAAGACGGGACTTCATATAGCGTTCCACATCTTTGTGACGTCATAGGAAATGTTTGGATGGGATTTGGCAAAGAATTCAACAAAAAATTGATCAAAGTAACGGATAGGTTTGGATACTGTATAAAAATTGATATTGATGAGATAAAAATGGATATAGAAATGGATATTGTATAAAAATGATTAACAATTCTCGTAGAAATTTGAATACCCAATGCGGAATGTACTATTTTCTAGACTTGTTCTGTGCCCTAAACTCGCATTTTAGTCCAACTATCTGCACTTTTTTGTGTAATAAATAAATTGAAATGATACGTATAGCGTTTTCTTCGCCAAGCCGTCTCTTAGTCGAAGAACTCTTGTAGCGCGTACCCAGCGTATTTACATCGTGGTTGAGCGCAGGGTTGCCAGATTTTGGCAATTTATAGCCAAAACCTGTACAATTTTACATGGGGTGACGTCACGATCTGGTAACACTGGTTGAGTGTCTCAAATATGACTCTCTAAATAGTACATTCTGTAAAGAGTAACGCTGTAACTACATCTGCTCATGAACTTCAAATTTTTCAACTTTTAAATAACTTTCTTTTTCCAAATTTTATACTGAACAATTTATCGCTAAAGTGTATAGTCGCAATTAATTTTGGACTATTTTTAAATTTTTTTTTGGGACACAGACGCATATTCCTATTCAGCAAGAGGAGAATGTTATCCCTCACCTCATTGATACTATGGACTACTTGCATGGCTAGTCCAATTGTATTTTCTCATGAAGTCACTCATTATGGGTCTCTGATCAAAAATATTTATGATAAATATGGACGTACTGGAGTAATTATAGCATCCGCGACGAGCCATCTTTGTAAGTAAAAACGAGTGAAATTAAAAATTAAAAATTGAAAGCCCTCGACGAAAAGTTGTTAAGGTACTTCCTCAGCGAGTTATACTTGGTGAAAAATTCGCAATTAACTAAAGACCTAAAATTTGGATCGTAGGTTGTTGACGACATGTAAAAACGACTCCCAAAATTTCAAGTATTTTTTCCACGCGAATTTTTGAGAATCTTTTAGAAACATTTTTCGGGCTATTTTACATGAATGGTGCAATTTTTTATTAAAAAAAATCGAAATTAGTTTGGTAGGAGTTGAATTACCAGAAAACTAATTTGTAATTGTTATTGCACACATTTTTTCACAAATATTGAGGAAATTTTTTTGCACTAATTATTCGTTTTTAGACATATATAATTGATATTGAATACATGAGAAATCTCATTCCAACAGCCCACGGTTTTTGTAACTCATAGAAGTCTCTCCTTAAATGACGAAATAATTCAGTTTCCTCGGAAAATTCTTTGGAATAGTTATATGTACAAATTACCAAATATTCAATCGTCAAGAAAATTCACTCATTAACATGATGATTGGACATTATCCAGTGAAACATCTATTTGAAAATGAATTTCAGCGTTTGAAAAGACTTCAACCTGGCATGAGCTAACAGGGATGTTATCTAATGAAGGGATATCAGCACTTATCATTGACTTCCGGCAATTTGAAAACCGACTGAAGGTCTACATCGAAAAGACTTATCCTCCGCTCATTGTGATTGATCTCGATACAGTCGAAGCTTTGCACAGCTTCGAAATCATCACCAAGAATGCAGACATGAGCTATTCCGTTTGGCTGATATTTTTCAGTGGAGACGTTGATCACGATGTGTGTAAATATTGCCGCGAGCCGCACGGGAATTTATTCAATCTGAATTTCGGCTCAAAAGCTCTCATTTCATGCTGCGCCTCGAAGATGATTGAAGAGTGGTGGTCTACCCAGAAAAACCACACCAAGAGGCAGAATGTTGCTCGATTGACAAATGAAAATCCCGGAATTGTTTGGTTCTCTCAAAAATTAATTTCTGACGGCAGGCAGTCAATGGACGGCCAAATATTGCGCGTTACCGCACTTGCGGTAAAAACTAGTGAACTTTCAGTTAATAGTTTGCATTGAATTACGCGAATCATTCCATTTTGTTTCAACTTTGAAATTAAAAATCATCGCACACTATACACTGAGAAGACAAGAGTTTTTTGAGAAGTACGTCTTTACTTGCATCAAGAAAGTCATGGCTTGAAAAAAAAATCTTGCGCCAATAAATTTTATACCTGTCCGAAAGATGAGGGCAATTGGCTCATATCGAGAAAACGAGTTCTGAAATCAATTCAAGTGGTTTTTGCATTAAAATATTTTAGAATTGAGGCCAAAAAACAATTGAATGAATTCAATTTTACTTGGTTTGAGAGATTGCTTTTTTGTCATCAAGAAAGTGTCCTCGTCTTTAGGACAAGTACAAAATTCCTTGACGAAAGTTTTTGTTTCTTAGTGCAAGCAGATTTGCTCTTGAAAATTTTCAAGCCACAACTTTATATAAGTAAATACGTACTTCTCAAAAAAACATTTTTTTCGTAATGCAGGAGTTGTCGTAAACGCCCAATTTGAATAACTTCAGAAAATATATGTACGGTCATGAAATTCTAGGATCTGCAGATCAAAAACAAGAGAAATAAAGATCTTTATGGAGACGCAGGAAAATTTCTCGCGGCATTGTCTACAGTCATGAATTTTACTGTGCCGAACATTATCTGGGAGAAAACATATGGGGCTTGGAACCGAGAAACTTCAAAGTGGACAGGAATCCTGGGAAGAATCCATCGACAAGAAGCAGATTTGTCTATCAATTCTATCGTTATGACCAGCGAACGATCCAATATCATTCGTTTCACTACTCCCATTATGTCTGGAGTTTATCAACTGCACTTTAGAAAACTTGATTCGGCTCGGTTCACGTGGGATGCTTATTTTAAGGTTGTGAAGAGTAACATATAATCTACATTTGTCTTCCTACACAGAAAAAACGAGACATTTTTCAGACACTAAAAACGTCTGAATAAAATGAAAATGTGTCTGAATTCCAGACGAACAGGTGCCCAAACATCTTAATTCATGTTTGAAATTCAGATAAATTTTTTTCTGTACTGCTTCTCACGTTTCTCGTCTGAAAATTGGTTTTGCATACTTCCCAAACTCGAAAACTTGAAAATCACTACAAAAAAATCTTGTCCCGGGCTGCTGCGATGGGTTTCTTTACTCGTGTGGTTGGCCAGTCCTCGCCTTTAGTTCGGACGCCAACGCCACACGTGTAAAAAACCCCATCGCAGCAGCCTGGAAAAATACTACAGTAGGACTCCTATAATTTCAGTATAGAGATCAGTGTACACTCGCTTACTAAAGTTCTGAAATAAAATACATAGGATGCAAGTTCAGATTGTTTCAGAACTTTAGTAAACGAGTGTATAATTTCGACCTGACGGGGGAACAAATTCCGAGAAGTTGACAATACTCAGCCAAGCTCTCATTGGCCAAGCGCGCATAGTGGGGAGGTCAGAGAGAGAATGCATTATGTTGCTCTCTGTCTTCGGCCGTCGGGCAACAGTGAGTACATAACCCTCAAGTACAGTCGTCAAATTAAGTTCTGGGAGTAACTAGACGTTTTCTGGTAAGGTTGGGTTGCATGGGAGAATGGGATCGAAATGAAGGACCCAATCCAACCTCTAGCAACAAACGTCTAGTTACTCCCAGAACTTAATTTGACGACTGTACATTTTTCCCAATGATTGAGGTTAGGGCATTGGGCTATGCGTCCGGGAGATGATGGGACCAAACGGAAGGAGTGGGGACTGAAAGCGCGAAAGTGGGGACGCTGTGACTCGGCCCATCGAAAATAGCCGGCTCGAAATTGCAGGAGTTTTACTGTATATTTTATTATTCAGACGTTTTTTAGTGTCTGAAAAATGTCTACAAAAGATGTATAAAATTCAGATATCAATTTTTGCTGTGTAGTATGTCATTTCGATCATAGATCATTCATTAATAGGTGTTCGCTGCGGATGTGTGGATAGTCATCATTGGGTTAATTTTGACGGCGCCTATTGTTCTAACTCTTATCGAATGGAATGCAAGAAAATCCCATTTTCTTCCTCTTCTCGCGAAGCACTATTCATTTGTTTGGGGTATTTACTGTCAACAAGGGTTGTCAGGTAATCAGGGGCGAGATCTTATTGTTGGGCTAATTTCATATAAGCAACATTTCAGACTTCCCCGATGAAACACCTTTGAGAATTATCTATATATCGCTGATGATGTCGGCGCTGGTCGTCTCAGCCACATACGGTGCATCATTCATGAGCATTCTTGCTGTATCTTCATCATTTTCACCATTTTCTTCGATGGAAGAATTCGCGGGAGATGGACGTTACAAATTTATAGTGCCGAGAAATTCCTCATCTTATTACGAATTCAAGGTAGATGAACAGTATTGTCTTGAATTGAAACATTTTCGACTAATTTGTTATTCACGAACTGTTGTTGTTGACGAACTACTGCAATGCACAGCCGAATACCCATTCATTTTTATGAATTTTTGACTCATGAACTTTTTATGTCAAATGACTTCATGCTAGAGAATATAGTGCTGTTATTAGCCAAAATCTCAATAGCAAAAATAATAAATATCATATTCTCATGTCGACGTTCAATTTTCAAATTCAATTTTTTAATACTTTACTCAATTGCTGAATTTGACTCACCACAATTTCACAGAATTCTAACCTGACACTTATGAAGAAAATGATGTCGCTCATGAAACCAGTAAACTCGCTCCCCCAAACCTTCGTGGAAGGATTTCAGCAGGTATTCTGATTAACCGAGTAATTGTATGTTCAGTGTCTTAGAGGAATGCACATTAAGGGGTGCATGCCCAATTTACCCAATTTACAGGTGTGCAAAGATAGAGTTGCTCTGTATACACATGAATTTAGGAAGCGCCTTCTAAGCAATCTGATACCTTGCGAAATTACTTCCATAAATACTGGAAAAATGGAAACCGTAGCAATGATCGTGCCGCGGAACAGCCCATACATAGAGCCTATTAATCATTTGTAAGATAACTTCCAAGTTAACCCTTCGTTACTCGGGTGAAAATGCCCGATGAAGTTAAATCTGAGTTACATCTGAGCGCGCCGTTGCCACAATTCATTCGGAGAGTGGATGCGCTTATCTCCCGGTAGCCACGAGTGTGGCAACGCCGTGTGAAATATTTTCATTACAGTGGTTACTCCCTAACATTTCAGCCTCTGGGGCCAGAATTCAAGGAATTCTTCTTCTTCTTCAATTCGTTTTGGTTATATCCTCTATCCCATTAGAGGCAAGCACCATCTCTCCTCCAAACTTTTATTAGTTGTGGTTAAACCCAAAAGAGGGCCATACCAATCTTCTTCTCAAGTGACACTAATTTCTTTTCAAACAACACCAATCATCAAACAACACAAATGAAATATGGTTAACAATTTTTATGAAATGACAATCACAGTTTAACATTATTTTCTAATAAGAATTTATCAATACATAGCATTGCCTTGAAATTGTTACTCAGATATATCTTTTGCAAATCATCCCCCATATTTATATTTAACAATCTTAACTCATTTGCTAACTTATTTCTATTTTTAATATATTTTGGACAATCCCATAGAACATGGTCTAAGTCCATCAATTCAAGGAATTAAATGTTCGGGAAGCCCGTACTTTTCCGTTGGAGGCGGAGCTAGGAAAGAGATAAATAGAGAGAAAGAATCTGCCTGTTTCACTCTCACACGCCTAGAGTAATTTTATTGCAGTCCCGTCGCGCAGAGGGACACACAGATGTACCCAAACACATTTTCGTTGTCGATGGTGGGGGAGGTCAACTTCTCCGATTGAAATGTTAGGGAATCGAAATGTTAGGGAGTAACCCTGTGCTCAATCGCTTCGTGACAGGGCGCCCTAATTTTTATTTCCAGTTAGCATAGGCGTGAGTTTTCTCTGACCAGGGGCTTTGATAGTAGTTAGAAATGGCAGAATATGCTTCCAGATAAATTCAGTGAGGCATACGAATTTTTGCATATTTTTTAATGAGTTTTTTCGGAAGTTATACTAAAAAATAGAATTTCACCGGCGCAGTGCCGTAGACCCGAATAACGAAGGGTTAAGAATTTGAATTCAAAAATAGGAGTTGGGAACTGATTAATTAATAAAATTGATTCAAGTATTCAGGAGTTGACCTTCGAAGGGATATTCCGAAAATTAGTGAAGAATTCGAACCCCCAACACTATGAGTATGGTTTTCAACCAGCGCATCTGCAGGGAATAACTCCGCTGATTGTTGTCTGGATTAGTGGAGTCTTGATTGCCTCATTCATTTTCATCTTTGAAAGGACTTCGTATCTGTCTACGCAGGAATCACATATCAGGAACAGACGAGGAACAAAAAACAATGCGAAACATCCCCATTGATTGCCTGCATACAATTACTGTGTTTTATCCTTGCTCAGGACTAAATGAGTCAAGAACGCGGAATTAGTACAACCCCACCTAGACCTAACGTAATACATGATAAGATTCCGAGTGATTAATATGCAATTACCAAAATCGCGAGTTGATTTTAATAAAGGTACATGTGATCCCTATTTCTGCACGAGTGTATTTTGAACTGTAGTTTTTCAATCGGATTTTGGCCAAGCAGAGTTCAGCGGACAATATCAGGAGGTGAATTGGGGAAGATTTTAACAAATTATGTTAATAGAATAAACCGATTTCCAGAGACTATCAAATGTAAGATTCTATCTGAAATGAGCCGAATGGAGAGCTACTGCGAAATATTCAAAAGCTAGGAGGAAACATCCGAAATAAAACTGTCGGGTAGCCTCAAATACTGCGCTCTGATTGTTCGAAATCCGATTGTGAAAAATAATCGAGATAATCGACCAAAAACTAATAGAAAGAATAATATAATTTTCTAGCAAATTCTGTAGGTTTCTCGATGGAATTTTTTCGTACGTGTAAAACCATTTGTGTTGTACGGAATCGTTGTAGAGTGAGGAATGAATAATATATGTAATGGAGGTCGGGATAAAGTGGAACATTTTCTGATCTTCCTCAATTATCAATTTTATTGATAAATAACGTTATCGAGATTTGGAGAAGATCACACTGATCAAACTGATCCACTTTGCCCCGCCTACGTACTATTTGAAATAGAAAACTACGAGTTCTTGTAAGTAGTGTAACTTTAATGTATGTTCATACAGTGGACATAAAATCTCAAATGTTCTCATGTATTTCTCATTAATTTCTACTATTATTGTTCCGCGCATTCACCTGAATAAAAGTTTGTGACAATGACGCAATTTTAATCATCAATTTTAACTTTAATGTTCTTCAATTTTTACTAACAATTATCTCAAACTTAAGACGACTCAACGCGACATTCACCCTAGGCGCCAGCTTATTCTTATTATTTTTTTTTGGACGAACAGACAAAGTCCGAAAGTCACCGAAATTACTCAATTTTACCAACTAAAACTATTACTCAACCCGGAACTCTCAATAACAAGGGAGAGGGGGATCGGTACCCCCTTTCGGATTCTCAGAAGTCCAAGAAATGAATATTACACAGGATTTATGCCCCAACGAATTGATTATATAGTTCAAAAACACAAGAAAATAATGAAATCAATTTGAAGCCAAAAATGATAATTTTAAGTGAAATTATAAGAACATTAGTGGACCAATTTGTCCAGCACAACTGTCATACGAATATTATTTTACAATGTGAAGAAAAATCGCACTTTCCTCACTCTCTCAATACACAAAGATTAATTCTATTTTTTGAATAGTCACCAGCATCCAATCCTCAATTTAAGCAAATCATAGAATGTAGATATACACGTGGCTGGTCGATTAAACACCCAGAGTCACCTAAATCTTACGATCTTTTGTAACTTCCGCCGTTTTCCCTCGGTCAGTCTATCAGCCCTAGCTCTGTGCCCTCACTAGGCTAATAAGGCTGTTGACTGCCACTTCGTTTAAATCAGCTGATTACAGAAAAGCTTGGCCCCAGTTTTTATATCTACGAATAGCTAACAGGGGGCACTCGCATCAACAAACTGTTCCTCCATTTTTTGAATAAAAATAAAATGAAATAAAAATAAATGTCTTCCTGTGTACGCTACTTTGACGTGGATACGTCTATACGTCTATAGTTTCAATATGGGGGGTCATTTTGGGAAACGGTCCTTATGTGCAGCGCCATCTATCGGAAGTCTAGAAAATTCGAGAGAATACAAAGAGTTTCTAGGAAATTCGAGAAAGAAGGAAAGACCATGGACGTATCCACGTACAATTACAGCTGTATCGAAGATAAAGCCTGCAATTTTTTCATTAAATTTTTCGCATTTGTCGACGCCGTAACTTGTTTCTAAAAGAGTAGAAACTCCGTTCAACCAAGAAGATAATCGAAGCAATGATGAATCCAAAAATTAGTATGCCCAAGATTGGTACAATTCCTCGTAGATGCACCGGCGTATGCACCGTTTTAGGAGGTTCATCGTTCCTATTGTATTTTTGCGCTATCCGCCGTATCACCCCGTTTGTTTTGAACCGCTGAAGGCTGGAAGAAATACCATTTCAGTTAGTTCTCTTCTCGTACTCAATTTGAAATTGGACGTACTGGTGGTTGATAAAGGTCCTGTACTCGCTTTGCAATGGCAAAATGATTCCCGACAACTGATTCGATCCAGTTTTAAAGGAAACCATTTCACAAGGCATAACATACATCTCACGTCCTTTTGTAATTTCGTAGTGAGTGTAGAATGCCACTCGCTCTTTGCATGCCTGTAAATATCACATGAATTCCATAAATCGTTGAAGAATTATTTCAACATCTCGGATATTAATATCTTTTTTTCGGCCGTAAGATCGCGAAATGGTCCAAAGCAGGAAGGATTTTGCTAATTCTATGAGAAATAACCAATAGAAAATACTATGAGTTCGGTTAATAGCAATGACATGCACATGGACAGCCGAAAGATGAAGATCAAAAGTACAAAGATGTGCTAGCAGTGGTGAAACGCATAGAAACCATTCATCGCATCTAGATATTTTATATTCTGTCAATAAGTTAACCCTCTAACCCGATTAATGCTTTTGCAGCTGAACTCCCCACGGCTTAAGTGCTCGGGCCCGAGCCCATTTTGGAGGCTTCCCTTGCCATAAGTTCTCCATCTGCTCCCACTCCTGACTCATAACTATGAGACGCATGCGCAATATCATAAAAACGGCTGCGCAGTGCACTGCGTAACGGTCTGAGAATAGTCTATCAACTGAAGTCTGCGCATCAATTGGCCGTGTGGTGGGGACACAGATGGCGAGGGGAACTTAAGCTTGTGGAGTTACAATTCGTGGGGAGCTCGACTGTAATTGCCTTCTCGGCGCTGCACACAGAAAAACTTAAACGTAAATTACGATTACATAAACGTAATTTACGATTTCGCAATGATCTTCATTTCTCTATTATTTTATTTGTTAAAAGGTTGAAAGGTCGAATGTATTCCATCATCGCAACGTCAAAATGATATTTATATCAAAAATTCTTTCCCATGTGAATACCTGGCTGAACCCTTCGAAGTAACTTTTAGGCAATGATCCTTTAGGCTTCATGAATGACATCATCTGGCGCAAGACCGTGTCATTGGAAAACTGTTTAATAATAGACAAGTTACTTTCTTTCGATCTTGCACACTTCATATATTCATTATGAACACTAAGAATTAAATTCGAGTTCACGCAAAGAAAAAAAAGAACTGATTCAAATCGATCTTCGATCTGTTTCCAGTCGAGTGTTTAGAATTTTGTCTAGCCAGATTCCGGGCTTGCTTTAGGTAGAAAAATGAATTACTAATTGTTGTTAATATTTCTGACGCTTTGCAAGTCGAGGAATTGATTTGAATGAATTCGCGGAATTAACTAGATCCGATTAAATTTGAAAGTCTAGGATTATTCGAATCACTATTTCTTGCAGCCCGACCAAGAGGCAACTGTCCAATTCCAATTTGCTGATTCTCTTGTAGACAAACTAGAATCGAAATGCGAGTAGCAGAAGAAAGAAAGGAAGAGTAATAAATCATTTACCTTGAACGTATTATAGTCCTCACTGCCATATACGGCTGTCAACCCATAAGTGCCATCTTTTATAAATTGCTCCATAGTATTGAATGGTAACTGCGAGACGGCGAGAAAACTAGTAAGCGACGCAGAATATGCAGATGATACAACCAATGCTGATATAAATATCGAAACATATAATATTCTCAAGGGCATTCCATCGGGAAATTCTGTTAAAAATCATTTTATTATAAAACGCCATTGATCGTGAAATTAGATTTCATTACCTGGTAAGCCTTGTTGACAGTAGATGCCCCAGACATGTAAATAATGTTCAACGATCAAAGGGAAAAAATTAAATCTTCTGTTGTATTTGATCAATGTCAAAAAAACAGGCATTATTAGGATTACAGCGATAATGACTGCCCAGAGAGTTCTTGTGAATGCCTGTAAATGGATTACCAATTTTGAAAACGTACAAATAACTAACAACAAATTATGCAAAAACACAAATCAATGAACCTGAAAATATGCGTTCCATTGAACATTAGTACCATCAGGTTTTTTTATGTACAGTCGGGAATCGACAGTTATGATCGGAACAGTGAAATCAATTACGCTACGTCGCGCGCTAGTTCTACTGAAGCCATCGACACCTATATCAGTGGCTTGTCTCTGAAGTTGTCCTACAACACCGCGCCAAATGGACGTGCCTGGATCAAGAATGCCATACGTATCTTCTACAGTTGCAGTTGATATGGTGAAATTCATTGATTTAGCAAGTTCTCGAAGAACGTCAGCTAAAAATCCCTGAAGATGGCCGTCTTTTATCCAAATGTAACTGGAATCCTGAGGTGGAAATGTATTATTCCAGAATCACATGCTGAAGCCAATTTTCCAGATGATTTGACGTTACCTGAACAAAACTGATCCGAAATGCCCTGCCTTCCAATGAAGTTCTACGCCTGTGGATAGATTTATGGGCGAACCACTCAATTTCGTTTCTTTCCTCGATCCATCTGCCCAGCTGACCTTTATTCGTTCCATTTCGCGTAACTGACCACCAGTCTTCAATGATATTCGAGTTACAACACATGATCAACACCTCTGAGTTGAACTTCAAATTCAACAAATTTTCATGCGGATCACGACAAAAATTGCAAGCATCTTTATCGGCATCTCCGATGAAGAGTATCAGCCATAAAACGTAGTTCATGGGTAAACTCTTGGTAATTTGTGAAAAAAAATACAGATCTCCCGGTCTATGGAGAATGATCACGACAAATGGACGATTAGGATGTCTTCGGTAGAACTCCATCCTCTCCGTGAATTCTGCGAAATTCACCATTACTGTCGGTATTCCTTGATCAGACAAGGTTGTAGATATCTCATGCCAGTAAATGAGTGTCTGAAATACTAAAATAAAACTTCAAAGAATAATCGAGAAAAATTTTAGTCATTTCAAAATCGTATATTCCGTTACAATGGTGTTCTTCGGGTGCCAAACTGTCTTTCTTGGTTTATAAGGAAACAAAAAGATGTAGCGACTCGCTACATCCTCACGTAACACTCACGCGTTGACCGCGGTAACCGAGGAAAAGATGATTGACGGGTGAACGAAACCCATGCGCTCCCTCTCGCACCTATTGTATCACGCGTATATTTCGGATTTATTTCATTTACAGAATTCGCCGGCTCTGCGAATTGAGATACACCTCACTTTAGACAGTCAGTCACGGAGCGCTTACCGGATCACACCTATCCATTGCTTTTGTATATATCCTTCAACATCTTGTAAATATATTGTGATTAATTAACGTAATCGCATTGTTAGTGAATTGTACCTTCCCACAACCACCTCAATTCCTACAAAGACACATTTCGGCACGAATGTAAACGTAGCAGCAGTGACAAAAATGTGGTTTTGAAAAAAATCAACTGTTTGTATCCTAAAATTATTGAAAAATATTGTTCTCAAAAAATTACTTTATTTGATTCTCCATAAAACAATAAAAGAAAATTGTTCTTTTAATTTTCTTGGATATTCTCACCAAAATATCCGAAATCGCAACTGAAAGGTAAAAAGAAATGAAATAAAAAAATCGTAAAGACCAGCCGGTTGAAGGAATCAAAAAATCTTTTGGACATGATATTTATATAGTCAAAATATACTATACAAATACCGAACCTCACGAGTTGGCATGAAACGCAACCATAACACTTCCGGAGTCACTCGTACTTACAAAGATGGGTTGTTGTCGACGCTACAAGTATTCCAGCGGTGTTATATTCATTATATACTTGTGCAATCAAAGATCCATAGCAATTCACATCGTTACATGTATGAGTTGAAATTATGGGGCGAATGCCAGTGAAGCATAGTAGTAACATGACAGAATTCTTCATCTTTTCCTGACGTTGACTTCTTCTTATTGTGTACTCAGATGAACACTTGTCAAAACTTTATATCCGCGAATTCGTTAGAATAAGTATTCTCCCGTGAGTTTGCATGGAATAGTCCCACGAAATGGTAGGCTGACAAATCGTCAATAATGTTGTTGTTGTCGGAAATTTTGAATGGCTCGAACAAAAAATGCTTTCTAAGGTACAGTGGTGTCAGATAATGAGAGCTTTCTACCTTTAATTCGCACTTTGTTTCATGCAATAGTGCAACACATTGTCAACCAGCAGATTGAATAGTCATCTACGCTGATTCCATTAGCAGTTTTATAGAGGTGTACACGTTTTCTTGGAACAACATATGGGTTTTTCTGCACAAGTATGTTTTTAGATCTTATCCATGGTATTCAACCTGATCACAGTTTTTTATTCGTTCATTAAAAAAAATGCGTAACACCGGCGCCAGCGGCCGAAGTGGTTAAATCGCTCGGCGGGACCCGTGAGGCGCGGGTTCGAGTCCGGCTTGGGGGAATTGGGATTTTTAATCTTTCGGAAATCGTCGAACGGAAGTCCAGACACCAAGAATCATCGGAGAAGTGTTAGGAAACCATTCTCCAATGAAGCTCGGCAGATGGATGCCCGTGTTGACCAAGGTTTTCCATGGTTTCCCTTGGTCACCAGGAGAGCCTGTACGTGGTGTACAGCTCCTGGGGTACAATGCGACACGGTTGGAGAGAAAGTCAGCCCATGAAACCGCAAATATGTAAATACTCAAATAAATTATATATGGCAAAGGAAAAATAAAAAAAATAAAAAAATGCGTGAAGAATGGGATATGAGCGATCTCATTTCTTTACTATTAATGTAAGAATATGAGAAAAAAGATGAAATCTTTATTGATTATTTTATTGTTATTCACGGATTGAAATTCCATTTCAGAAATGATGCAATCCAGAGAAATGAATGGGAGAGAAAGGAAGCCAGAAAAAAGTCGAAGTCAGAATATCCAGTCTTCATTGACATATTTTCTTTACTCTTTACAGCCATGAACATTCGTTTACAGAAATAAACAGTTTCAAGTTATGATATTGATATTTGTTGATGCATCACACAAATAAATTCCGCTCCTCGGAACTCTTTGCGTTCATTGAAATACGGCTCTACAGGATAAATGGCTTTAGATTTTTTTGAATCGCTCTTTTTTTTCTCTGATCATGCAATTTAATTCGATCACGATAATAAATCTGCTCGATGAGAAAAATCATCAGTGCAATGAAGAATCCAGTTGTTGTTAAAAGACACACGATTAGAACAATTCCTTGTTGATTTGTATGTGAATGAAAATATTCCACTGGATTTAATTTCGGAAAATAGGTGTGCTTTAATCGATCTAGCATGCCGTTACTCTTGAAGCGTAGCATACTTGAATGAGAGATATTTTAATGATTCAGCACTCATAGTGCCGCTTTATATGAACAATTTGTTGAAGATTTGACATTTTACTCACTGATAATTAATAAGTTGGGTGTACTCGCTGTGCAATGGCATGATCATGCCCATAGCTCGGACTTCTCCAGTTCTGAAGGAGGAAATCTCACAAGGTATAGAATCCCGCATGTTGGCCTTCCAAATTTCATTACTGTAAAACACCACTCGTTCGTGGCAAACCTGTACGTACAAAAAGGCAAATGCTGATTGGTTGTGCAATTCAGATGAATTATTTAAATACTTGGGCAAATGCATCTTTAATACTTCGAGGTAATTTGTCCGAGGCTTTCATCAAGGACATCATCCCTCGCAGGGGTATCTGTCTAGAAGTCTATGTTAACATATTATAATCCGCACTGTCTTTCAATACTATTACTTTATAAGTGCCATCTTTAATAAACTCTTCGACTGTATCAAATATCGAATATGCTGAGGAAACGGTGAAGAAACTGATGAGACCCAGAATATACGGTTGATATTATCCATGCCGATATGAACGTTGAAAGATATAGAATCCTCAAAGGCATTTTGTTAGGAACTTCTACTTGGACAAATGTCTATTTAAATTTGGGTTCATTACAAAATTCGATTCTTCCGAGGGGCTAGTCACTTAGGAAATCACTGGATCACTCGACTGGAAATCAAGGAAGAAATGACCAGAAATCACTGGAAATCAAGTGATTTCCATTTTCGGTAGTGATTTCTTAAGATTTCTGGAAATCATCGGAAATCAATAGAAATCATAAAGAAATCAGATGATTTACGAAATCATTCGAAATCAATAGAAATCAGATGATTTACGAAATTATTCGAAATCATTGATAAGTGTACAATTGAAATTGATTTTGCAGTTTCAACTCGATCTACAATTTTTGTTATGGAATGTCGAATTCCAGATCTGGAATGTCGGATTCCAAATGTCTTCGGGTCTCTTCACAAATTCAGGACATCATACTAGAGATAATTTCCTTCGCCATTAACTGTTTGAATACTAAACAACAAAAAGAAGATTCTAGGGAGCTTCTGGAATTAACAACAATTTTGAGGGGTGGGGAGCGGGGAAGTTCCACCGCGTGGTGTATCTTATCGCAGGCCAGGTGCCATTCATCGTGCGAGATGAGTGACCAAAGGAATTCACAATTGTAATTTACAATTTGGTCATTTTTCGTGAGAAATTTCTGTTGATTGATTTTGACCGTGGCCAAATCACGCTATCACCCTATGTTACAGTTCCAAACAGTGATCTGCCCTCTTGTGGAGAAAACGCGTGTGCTCAGAAACACATTTACCCACGTGCATGATACGTCGTTTACCCCCATGTATGTTGACAAATTACCGGCATAAGGCATAAATCAACACCAAGAATGAATTTGTATACAAGCACAAAGTCGGCTTACAAACAGTGATCACCACCTAAATATGTTGACTCATTGATAATGTAGACCATGTACCATCGACAATATCATTGACATCATTATCGATACAATATCTGCAATTGTGGTATCCACTTGAGATAATGATGAGAGTAAACCATTTTAAAAATCACCTTCAAACATCGATGGCCCATTAGCTCAGTTGGTTAGAGCGTCGTGCTAAATGATATGAAATTATATTTGGCAATTTCCTGAAAAAAAAAATCAGGATACCCAATATAATAATATAATGAAAAAAAAATTAAGATATCGAAAAATTGGTAACACAATAAATTCAAGATGCGGATACATAAAAGCCCTTTTTTTACTCACAAAATAGCAATATAATGTTTTTCTTTTATTATTTTTAAGGCTATAAAATTAATATTGTTAGCAACAAATACTGCTCAAAAATCATAATATACTGTTATCTAATTGATGAAAATAAGAATAACTAAATTTAAAAAGTTATGCGTCNAAAAAAAAAAAAAAAAAAAAGTTAGAGCGTCGTGCTAATAACGCGAAGGTCGTGGGTTCGATCCCCCCATGGGCCATTATTTTTTCTCCTCAGCAGTAGCGAGTATTTTGACAAATTCTTTTAGAGACATATATTCAAAGGGGATTGGGAAGTCAAAAACTCGAATACACTATCTATCGGACGGGATAGGAGCCCTGGTACACGGAGAAAAAAATACATCGTAATTTTGTGAGAATCCTTCCAAAAATTAGTGTGCTATTCACCAACGCTGGGACATAACAGGGAGTCATCGGAGAATTCGCATGTGGCACACGAATTTTTACGGGAATCCCCCGAAAAAGTGGCCGGAGTCCCACCAAAAATTAGGGTGCCACTTATGAATTTTTCGACGACCCCATGTTATGTCCCGGCGTTGGGGGACAGCACACTAATTCTTGGGAGATTTTTTTCTCAGTCTAAGTGGGTTGCGAGCCCTATCTCTCCCAAGGAGCTGCTGTCAGTGGCGAAATTGTGCATGTAGGTTCCGCGACCTACGCCCCACCCGCATCTGAGTTTCCAATAGTCAAAGTAGATAGACAAGCTAAGTGGGTAAAAATATATTTATGTATAGGAAAAAAAAGTTTCAAGATCTAGAAAATGCGTCAAGAAACTAAGTAGGGATGCCACAAACAAAACGAGAGTAGGTTATCTCTCTTTCTTGATAGAAATTGGCAGACGCGTGGAAAGTTGGTTATGGCGGCAAGGAAACGGACACCAGCCCAGTGTTTAATCTGAAACCTGATGAAACGCCCCGGCTGAGTAGAACGAGAAAAGAAGCAAGGTATGTGGGAAAAATGGAAAGATTTAACGGAATCTGGTGAAAACCGACGATCGCTTGGAAAGCTGAGTGATTGTGGAGAGGGCATGGGCCTACTCAATGTTCGATCTGGAATTCGGGGAATTGTCTCTGCGGAATGAAAATGGCACGCTAAATGGCAAGTAAACAAAACGGAAAGATTTGTGCTGAAACTGGGAAGCTCGGAGGATGATCAGCGGAGAAGATAGTGGAAGGGTTCCTGGTGAGAGTAAGGAGACGCATAGAGGCGGTGGAAGCCGTGGCGGCACGTGAGACGCTTGCAGTGCAGTGATGCCAGATGGGAAATGTACTGGGCTACTGCCGAGTTACCGGCACAGGCAGGTCGCCCACTCGTCAGATTCGACCGTGGCGCCATCCCTCTGTTGGGGTGATACTATTTTTGGCTTGGGGTCATTTGAACCCTGAGATCTGAGCCTCTACTTTAGTCTATCCTCTTTGATGAAAACAATTAAAGGCATTTCCATCCATTTTTTTCATTCTCATTATTTTAATGCCCAATTTTGTGCAACTCGAATAATCATTATGAAGAGGATAAAAGTCAAGAGGATAAGACCCAATATATTATTTGAAACATGGCTGGAAGAGTGGAGAGATGAGGCTAGCCTGCGCAATTCAGAGTTGCAATATCATTTTTCGAAAGCACTCGAGGCACTCAGGAAGTATCCACTGCCATTGCAAAGCGGGAAGGACTGCATTCTGCTTCAGCATTTTGGTAGTAAATTGTGTGCCATGATTGATAAGAGAGTGCAGCAACATCAAGCTGTCCAAGCACCTGATCAACCTGAGGATAATCCTCTGACGATCGAAAAGGGATTGAAAATCAGTGATGATAGCAAGAAACAGCAGGAGAAAAATGGAAATACACCTGTTATGGAAATTTCCGACGATGAAGTCTTGATGGATGAGCCTTGCAGCAGTAAAAATGCTAGGATTGTTCCTCTAGACGAAGATGCTAGGGTTGCTCCCCTAGATGATGAATGCATTATGGTTGATCCCGGTTGCAGTGAAAATTTCAGAATGACTCCTAGAGATGATCAACCCATGATGAGAATTCCAAGTTGTAGTGAAAGGGAGGAAAGAAATGACGAGCCTGAACCTTTAGCTAGACCTTCTAGATTTAGTCTAATGCCCACTTGTTTTGATATCATTTTGCTGATTGATACTCAGGAAGTTAAAGGGTAGGTTTATGTTGAAGAGAGGTAATCATATTTAGGAATCGAGAAAATTGAGTTTTCACGATTGAAAAAATTTAATAGAAAAATAGCGAATTCGCTAGACAATTCTATTGGATTTCTCTTGAACTTTCTAGTAGTTTTTGGCCGATTGTATTGAAGTTTTCTTTAGAAAAAGTCAATAGAATTCGATTTTTGTATACAATTTATTCTATTGAGATATTTTCTAATAGAATTTCTTTGGCTCAAATTTTCTAACTTTTGTTGGTTGATTTTCTTGATGAAAAGAAACCAAGAATGAAAAAAAAATGAAAATTTTTTGAAATCATCTCAATAGAATAAATCATATAGAAAAATCAAATTATTAATTTTTTATATAAAAGATTTTCTATTGAAATAAACGTGCAGATAAGTTGCAGAATTTTTTAAGGATAGCAATATCCGTAAATTATAATAACCGTTGAATTATTGAGTAGACAGTTAGTTAATATCACTCTTCAATTTTAATTTTTGAGGAAATCATCAATTTAAATATTCAAATTCCGAATTATTTATTGATCAGCAATTAAGTTAGGAAGATTGACAATTATTTGGATAATCGAAAATTTACAAATTCATATTATTAAATATTTAATTCACCGTCAATTGGAAATTTCGATGATCCATTATTTTACTATTTTTTAATTTCGATTATTTCAAAAATGAAATACTTTTAATATTGAAGAATCGGAAGATTGACGGCCATCTCCTTCTATTTTCAATGGAATCAGCCAAGGTTTAATAGAAAGTTCAATAGAAATACACTAGAATTTTCTATCGAATTTGCAATGTTTTTCTATGAATGTTTTTTGTCCATTGAATAGTGTTGTATTTAATTAAGAAATAATTCGGAATAAATCGAAGTGGCGTATTTATTAACAGTTCTTCAGAATCAATCATAGAGCAAAAGTGGATCACGCGTGAAGTTATTCCCAAACATTAGAGAATGACATTTAACTTTCTTTTTATTTTACAAAAGAGGGGAAGAGGGTAGATTAAACCATTCGATTCCGTAGCAATAGCAAAACGTTGGAGACAGAAAAAGACAATTTCTTTACCTGTCCAATAACACAAACTTAATATTTCTCTTCCTGAATATTTTCCAGAAAAGATAAGGACGATCCTGTAATCACTCAATTAACCCGTGAAAAAATATCTTTCGAGATTCGTCATCTGAACGTAGGAGATTTCCTCTGGATCGCTCGATGTCGCAGCACGAAACAAGAATTAGTGCTTCCCTACATCGTTGAACGCAAGCGAATCGATGATTTGGCGTCCAGCATCAAGGACGGAAGGTACCACGAGCAAAAGTTTCGACTGAAGCAATCTGGAATTCCTAATGTCGTGTACATGATTGAGAAATTGCCCAACGGTACCATGAATACTTCGATACCCCTGACTACTCTACTCCAGGCAGCAACGAATTCAGCAGTTCAGGACGGTTTCACCATTAGACACACTAGGAATCATCGAGACTCTATGCTGTATCTAGCGACGTTCACGAAAATACTTATAAAATTATTTAAGGTGAATGGGAAATACAGTGAGACTAGCTGGGTGGCCCGGCTTCACCCGGGCAGAATAAGAAAAAATTGGATACTAGAACTTTTGAAAATTCCTGCAATTAAAAAAAAACACCTGAATGCTTGACTTTTTCAGAACACCCGGGAATTTTTTCAATTTTTTGTGGAAATATAGATCGGCATCAATCATTACTTTAGGAATATTATGAGAAGTTGGACCTTACAACAATCAAGTTTTTACTCATCTTCATTAAAATTTGAAAAATAACCACTTGTTTACCTTAGCTATGCCTCGATTTTTTCTCTCTAATTCTTTCTATCCCCTTTGCAACGAATCCATTCTCACTGGAATAATTGTTATTATTAATTCTTAATAATAGTAAGAATTATTAATTCTAATTATTAATCTTTTTACAGGATAAATTATTGATCGAATGTGATAAAAACAGTCTTCCGAAGAAAAGCGATGTTAAAAGTGAAGAAATGACCCTCATGGAATTTGAAACATTCAACAAATCCTCGGCAAAAGTAAAAGTAAGTCAAGAAAGGATCAATAATCCCAGAAAAGTAGACAACAGAAGTATTTCAATCAATCATAGAAACTAATTGTTTTGTGGTATTCATTATTTGCAGACGTTAAGAGTCAAGGACATGTTCGTAAAACAGCTCATCCAAATAAAAGGGCTCTCCCTCGATGGGACCCTGGCCATTGTCGAGCGATATCCGTCCCCCTTAGCCCTGAGGAAAGCTTTCGAGGCTGCGGGAAACGATGGGGAAAAGCTCTTAGCAACTTTACAATTCGGCCGAACCAAGCGGAAATTGGGACCGGTTCTTGCCAAGATAATATACCAACTTTATACGCTGGACGACCTTCGCTGAATGAAAATGTTAGGGCTGATGTTATTTGTTGATCAATTATTATTTTTAAAATAAAATTTTTAACATATACAATATAAACAAATCGATATATATTATTATTTAATTTAGAACGGAAGTGGTGAAGGGAGATAATTCAAGATGCATCGATTATATATTTAAAAAAATGTAATGTATAAGTATGCATTTAAATTCACTCCATATTGTTTATAATCAAAGTCAATTAACGCCATTTTGGGGTATTTTAACCAAATTTTTACGAAACCAACTTGTACGATGGCTCAAAATGTTTGTTTTGATTATGAGAATTACTGAAAAAAAGACGAAAGAAATAAAACATCACATAATTTTGAAAAATCTAGTTTTTCAACTTTTTTTTTTTAAATTCGGTATCATGTTCCCCTAGAGGTGAAAAAAAAAAATTACTCAAAGTATTCTGATAGATGGTAAAAAATCGAACATTTTGACGTGTCATAAATAAAAATCGGATGAATAGAACTGGAGTTATTGAGAAATACCTCCGAAATGGGCTGTTAAAAAAGATCTAAAAAAAACTGAGAGATAGGTTTTCAGGTCCCCCAACCGTAGAAAAAATCGCGATCAATTTCCAAGAGGGTGAGGGTCAGCAGTTGAGTCATTTGAAATGGAATACCTCGTATATTGAGACGGAATACCTCACAACATCTAAAGAACCAGTGAGAAATCTTCGAAATCATCCCCTCTTCACCCTTCCCCTCTAGAATCACCACCTCCATCAATCCCATCAAACAGTAGTAGCTCCAGTGGGCACATTCGTAACAACAGGATGATGCTGCTGCTCCAGGTGTTGATTGCTCGAGTAATTCGACGATGTGTGCGCAAGACTCGAAGAGCTCAGCATAATGGAGACCTGTTCGGGCAGTGGGCAGGCGATCAAAAGTTGCTCCTCACTGCTGTAATTGCTGTGCAGCCACTGGGACAATTGCGTGAACATCGCCACAATATTATTTCTAATCGGTCTAAACAGGATTGACTCAGTCTCTCGATTAGCCAAGTACAGCTGCATCGACTGTTGAATACTGGGCAGTTGAAATTTCATCAGTCTCAGCACTTCGCTCACCACCTGAGCGACTACCTGAGGCTCCACCTTAGCCGGGACAATGCCCTTCTGGGCATTGGGACTCCCTGGAGGACTCGCGACACTGGCATTGCTGCTGATGACAGAGCCCAGTGATTTATCAATAGGATCAACCAGTAACTTCGTGCAGTGCTGAATCAGCATCTGGCAAGCAGCCTTCAGCTTCGAGTCCACATGCTTCCTGGAGTCAATGAGATGCTCCTTCATCCTGGGTGCACCCTCCAGCAAAAACTCAAGCAACGCATTATTTGACAACGCAAAAACCCTGGATCTTCTCTCGAGTAATCCAAAAGCTGCGGTTTTAACTTTCGAAAAATCGAGTGAATACTCTTTCACTGTGAAGTCAACCTGAAAGGGCGCAATCTGCTCTCGCAGGATGAGCAGATGCTTTACTTGGAATAATAGAGCGTCCAGTGTTGTGGCTCGCGCCTCGATCTTCTCCTTCGCCTTTTCAATGCTCTCGATGCAAAAATTGATGGCTTCTCTGCTCAGTGACTGAAATACTGGGCGATCTAGGCATCTGTAGAGTCTCGACAGGCAGACGAGGGTCCTTCGTACTGTTGGATACCACATTCCGTGGAGATCAGCTGGGGAATTGGTGATGAGGTTGAAGGACGAGGAGGATGGGGCTGATAATTTGTGGATTGGGTCGAAGCCAGCGATTGGAATGAACTTGGGGGCTTCTAATTCCAGATTGTTTGAGGTGATCGAGGAGACTGAGGATATTGAGGAGACTGATATCTTCTTGATTTTTGCCTGGCGATTTTCCTCTCGCAGAGACTCAGCTATGTCCTCCATCATTTTGAGTTTATTCGGGTAGGCGAGGTCCCCGGGGGATGGATTGTACCCCAAAATGTCTGATTGGAGGTACAGATGGGTGCGAAAGACTAATCTCTCCTGGGCGTCGTGCAGCAGCTGGAGGCAAAT